>NC_133813.1:25480054-25780054 GCF_043250625.1 Sebastes fasciatus | reverse complement strand
AAAAAAAAATTAAATAAAAACAAAGAAGTCCAAATGATGTTTACAGATTTAATCTTTTGGTTGTATGGGTTTATCATTATTCTGTATGACTGTTGGCAATAAAACCGTGAATGTGTAGAATCTCTGTTGTTGTATCTGCTGTAATAATAACATATTTCCAGTTCACTTGATTCGGCTGTTATGAGGCCATTAAATAGGTTATCAGTTGCTCTAAGCACCATAGATGTGGTTCAGTAGGGGCCTACTATGTTGTGAAAATGAAAGTGAAACTTAAAAGCAACACATGTAAAACTGAAACGTTACAGAATCTAGCTCCTGTCATAATTACTACGGTCACTAGAGGTCGCTGTCGTCTTCTTATACCTTCTGTCACCATGTGAATAGACAATAAAACCTACTAGTGGGTGTAGTAGGCCTCTATTGACCCACGTCTATGGTGCTGATAGTGACTGATAACACCTATTTAATAGCCTAACGACAGTCTAATCGGCTGTTCAGTTTCTGGTGGATGCAGCATTTAGCCACAGTGTCATCACATTTTCCTCTAAAATTTTAAAGGATTCATTCTTCCAAATTATTTATTTATTTGAAACTCGTGATATTTTGCCATTCAGATCGTTTTTAAGACTGGAATTTTGTTTTTGTGACTTAAAGCATTGAATACAAGATATAAAAAAAATGGCAATAAACAGTGTCCTTAGTTAGTTAGTCTGGATAATTCACAGAACACACGTTTTAAAAGGGATTTTTGCTTTGTACAAAAAAAAAAGAAGTCGTCATGAATATGGTTCACAGTGAGGTCTTATTAGGATTATTGGAATAACAGGGATGTTGTTTCTGGAAAAAAGATGTTGCTGTTTTCAATGCCGTGACTAATAACAAAACTCTATTCACCTCCATCCATTGTATTTTGGTGGCTGCAGAAAACTCTGATATCTCTAAACCAGAGGCCTGTACTACGAAGCAGGAGTTGGAGTTAGCGAGGTAACTTCAGGGTTAACCCTTCAGGGTTTTCCATCCTACGAAGGTGGATCACTTCTTACCCTGGTAGATCACCATGGTAACTGATGCTGAACACCTAACCTGCTCCGGAGCAGGTTATGTTCCAGATGAGAGATCAACTCGTATAAAAGTACCGTCTACTGACCAATCAGAGCTCAATGCAGTGATTGTATGATAATATTACACATATAAGAAGAAGTTACAGTCATAATCAGGCTAAAAACAACACAGTTTAAACTGACAAATGCAGGAAGGACAGCTGGATTTATGCTGTGGGTGTTTACCGCTTTGAATTATATTTTGATATCTATTTTTTTACTTGCTCTTGAAATAGTCATAGATGCCGCATGTTATTCACAGGGTGAAAAGAAGTGTATTCCATTCATCTACTACACTTCTAAAAGCTATTTATATCTAGACGACTATATATGACTTTTGAGTATTCCGTTAAATTAATAAGTCTGTTAATTTACGCATTCATAAATCGGGAGTTTTTTCTTTTACCAGCTGTCCTTCCTGCATTTGGCAGCTTCAACTGTGTTACTTTTAGCCTGGATTATGTGTTTAACTTCTTCGTATTTGTCTAATATAGTTTACTTTTCCTTTGTTAAATGTGCCGCTCTGCTGACAGAAGACTTGTCCATGTCTGTGATTGGTCAGATGCTGCAAACACCGGTTAACGTGAACGCACTCACAGCCAGACGGAGAAACCCTGGGTTGATTTTCCGAGTTGATAACCACCTTCGTAGGACCGTTTAGCGGGATCTCGGTTGTTAGGGTTAGTGAAGCCAGATAACGAGAAGATACCCTGGGTGTGTTGAACTGGCTTCGTAGTACAGGCCTCTGGACATACACAATCAAAACAACCTGCATGGCTAAATACCACAACAAATAAGTGAGAAAATAATACATAGTTGTTCGTAATTTGAGTGAATCAACCTCTAAGTTTCTCAAAGGAATGAATGAAGAGGACACTGCACATAACAAGCAAGGTTATAATAGTTTGGGATTTTCAATTTGTTTTTGTTTCATTTCATTTTAGTTTTAGTTTTCAGAGTGTTTGCTAGTTTTAGCTCGATTTCAGTTTTTCTAGAAAGGTTTAGTTTGAGTTGTTATATATTTAGTTTTAGTTTGTTATTGTTAGGACCAGGTATAATCTCAGAAGTATAGCTACATGTACATACAAAATACTTGTTGTATTTTAGTGAAGCAATTGCAGCATATAGCACCATCTCCCAGAAGGTCAAATCTGTTCAATATCCGTGATTCAATGTCACGAGAGTTAACAGAAATTCAGGTAGTCCTTCTTTTTTTCCGGTTGTGATATATTAGAGCTAAAAAAAACTAAAATTAAAATTAATTTACGTTCATTTTTATTTTATTTTTATTAGTTTTCAACCAGGCATTATGGTTTCAGTTCATCTTTTCTTAAAGGATATAATTTTATTTTTAATTTTTTTAGTTGCAGTTTACAAAAAATATTTTTCACTGGTTATTTTCTTTTTAGTTTCAGTTTCAGTTTACTATAATAACACTGATACCAAGGACAGGACTGCACTACTGGAAACATGATGTTCATTGTGTCAAAGCTAATATTTCGCATCATATAAATGACTGCATGTAGCATGTAGTATTTCTGTTTCACATGCTGCATTCACATGCTTCTTCCTTCGGTTTACCGGCTTCATGCTTCTACAGTTGACTGAGTTGACTTCTGGAATAATCTGATAAAACACACACACGCTTCATTTTGGTAGTAAAATTAGGACTGAAGAGTTTCTGTGCTGAACATGCAGCATGTTATGAAAATATCTAGTCATCATCGAGGATATCCATCATTAACCAGCAGATGGAGCCCTGGTATCACTCATATACACACACATGATGACGTGATGCTGCTGATGGAATGAAGAGAGTAGCAGCTTTGACTCCTCGGCATTTTTTTTTTGTCTCATTTACATTTCACATATACAATTTATAATGCAGTTGTCATTACAGTAACTGCACAGTATACTGTAGTATTACTGAGTAAATACAAAATTATACAACAGGCTGCATAGAATAATAAATAACTTTTGTTATTACACTAATAATTGTCTACAATCATTCTTCATTACAATATTTTTGCAGAACTATAATTGCACTTGCAGGTGATTTATCACTTCTTATTTGTCTTAGATCAGTGGTTCCCAAACGTTTTCATGTCGAGGACCCCTAAACTGACACAAATTAGACCACGGAGGGACCCCCCATTAGATAGGATTCTGTCCCTGAGTCCCCCATATGATTGGATTTTTGCTTTTAGATGTTTTATTACAGAAAGTGTATGAAATCCATGACCAAAATAGTCATACAATCTGTCATTGTGGTACTTGTGGGAATTATAGTGAAAATACATTATTCCCCTTTTTGCTGAGGATCCTCTGGGACCCCCTCAAGGTCCCCTGGGGGTCCCTGGACCCCACTTTGGGAACCATTGTCTTAGATGGTCACATCTGTAACCACGTAGGTAACGTTTTTTTTTGTTCTGTCAAGGGTAAGAGCACCATTCATTTGTCATTGTCCTGCAAAAACCACGCACCTCCAAAAATGTCCACTTTGAACAAGCTGAGAAAAACAGTTTCCAGCTTTGTGACGATGCATTTCTTTTCAGATAATCCAGTTGGGTTTTAGTTTATCTTCTCAACCAATAAAGAGTTTATCCTTCAGTTAAAATGTGTAGGCACGTGGTTCTAACAGGACGCCGATGAAGTAAGAGGTGATATTGGCCTCATGCATTTTAATTTCTTTTTACATTTTTATGTAGACGAATCTTTAAAAAAAACAAAAAAAAATACATCCACAGAGCTTTTATAAAGGTGTGGCTTTGCTTGAAAAAAAATATTATGATTGGGAATTTTGGCAGGTCCAAAATTAATATTTTGTTTATCCCTGTGGAAGATATCTGACGTTTGGTTCCCACTTTTAACAAGGCTTGTGAGCCAATAGTAAAACAATGTTGGTCGTTGGTTAGTGTGGAAAAAACGGATAAATGGCTGAGATTGACGTAATGTGCCTGGCAACGACTTGTTGTGAAGTAAATGCAATGGAACGGGGGAGGGAGAATGAGACATCTGGTGGCTGAATGTTATCAATGTTATCAATAACATCTTTAATCAGTCTAAATGGCAAGTGTGTACATTTTAATACACTTCCCAATTATGGATGGTGCAGATATATCAATACCAAGTACAAAGGTAAACACTGCCCTGCAGTCTAATAAGGAATCCTTCATTCTGAATCAATCACAACTCAAATTCCTCTTCGTCACCACGTTTGACCACCTTCATCCTTCCTACTGTCCATATCTTCATTCAGTCATTTCTGCCACTCTCAATGACGGCCTGAGTGGCCCCTCCAGCCACCACCGTCACCTCGCCGGTGTCCGTCTCCTGCCCCTTGTCCAGCTCCGCCTGCCTGGAGCTCTGCTGGTTCTGGTTGGGGTTGTTCATGCTGCTCCACGACTTGCTCCTGCTGCGGCTGGGCTCCAGAGACTGCCTGTTCACGCTGCCGTTCACGGAAGCCTTCCCCCGGTAGCAAACGCCACACACCAAACCCAAGAAGGCTCGCCTCATCTCGCGGCTGGCCAGGGTGTAAATCATCGGGTTCATGGCCGAGTTGAGCACGGCCAGTCCGATAAACCAGTCGGCCTTGTAGAGGATGGGGCAGCGCTGCACGCACGCCACGTCCACCAGGAGCAGCACGAAAATGGGCGTCCAGCAGGCGATGAAGGCCCCGACTACAATGATGACGGTGCGCAGCAAGGACATTGCGTGCTCAGAGTTCCTGTTCTTGCTCACCTTCTGGCTGCTGGACTTAACCAGGATGTAGATGCGGGTGTAAAGGACCGACATGGCTAAGAGCAAAAGCATGTAAACGGTGATGCAGAAAGCTACATATTTCTTGGTGTAGAGAGGGAGGATTATGGAGCAGTCGGGAAGGTTGTCCAGGCAGTTCCAGCCTAGAATAGGCAAAGCTCCAAGAGAGATAGCGATCAACCAACAGGCCCCTATGAGCAGAAACACTCTGTAGTTCTTATTGGCCTCATAAGGCCTCATTTTGATCATAGTCAGGTGTCGCTCTATAGCGATAGCCAGGAGACTGAAAATGGAGGCGCCGAGTGCCACAAACATGCTCCCCTCTCTGACAAACCAGAGAGCAGGCGAGAGCTGCAGGGTCTTCTCTCCCGACAGCAGCAGGTTGACCAGGTAGGCGACTCCGGCCAGCATGTCGCACAGCGCCAGGTTGCCGATGAAGAAGTACATGCGGTTGTGGAACCGGTGGTTGCCCCATATGGCCACCAGCACGGTGAGGTTCTCCAGGACGATGAAGCTGCATATGACGAGGAACACGATGGTCTTGGCGTCCACGGTGCCGGTGTTCGCGCCGAAGCTGGGCCGGTTATCCAGCTTTCCCGTGTAGTTGTAGTGGAGGTATACCTGAGGGTTGATCATCTTCAAAGCACCGGCTGCTGAAACTGGATGTCAGAAGTGAGCAAGGAGTCCAGTGTCAGCAGATCCACCGTGTTCAACTGCAGTGGGAGATGTGAGGAGTCAATTTATAGTTCAATATTTATCCAGCAATACAGCAATTAATGGTTTTATCTGATCTTAACTGAATAATCCAAAGGTCTTTAAAGGGGACATATCATGAAAAACTTTTCAGTGCTCGTGAACATACATCTGAGTATCTGGACTGTCTAACAACCCACAAACTGTGAATTAAGACAACCCAGTCAGTTTTTTTGTGCCCTGCCTAGATCAGAAAACATGTGATTCAACAAGCTACTCAGATTTTGCCCCCCTTCCTATGTCACATGCAGCCTCATTAGAATATATTACCCACAGCTTTTGTGTGTTCCAATACCACCATATTTATGGCAAAAAAAAGCCCAAAAAAGATTTAGTATGTCCCATTACATAGGTTTCGTCCAAAATTCCATATTAACATGCTATTTAGTACGCTAAAACAGTGTGTGAGCTATTTTACAATGTCCAGAACCTTAGTATGAAACTAGTAGTACGTGAATTGCATACTATTTCAGGTGAAATGTTTCAATATGCAATAACGGACACTACAGCAGCATAAATATCCCACAATGCAATGAGGCAGGAACGACAAAGTTCATAACGGACGTTGACGGACAGCTCTGTAACATCAATAACGCTTCAATTTAACTGTAAGTATAAGATTCCACTTTGCTAGGTGTGATATATATTTTAAATTAATTCAGACTTTGATTCTCACTAACCGTCGTTTTGGTCACATGAGGTTGGCACGGGTTGCCATGGTTACACGTCGCCAACCGGCAAGGAGGTTCTCAGGAATTGACGATGTAAATTACAGCTGAGTGTGTCCGAAAAAGAAACATACTGCTGTTTACATGCTGAACGATAGTACACCTATTGGGTATGTAGTGCAAACTATGCGATCTCGGAGGAAGCCATAGCATGTCAAATGCAGTATGCCATAAATACCAGCATGTCCTGCTATATCTGGTCGCATTTTGCGGTGTGCAAGCCAGCATGCTCTTCTGGCTATTCTGACCCACAATCCTCTACACAATGGATAGAGCGGGTCAAAGTTCAAAGTGCAATGTCATAACCATAGAAATAAAATAGGAGTAGAAAGGTGTTTGCTGTGGTGATTTGACTAGTACAAAAGAAAATGGCGATTGTTGTTATTGTGATAACAGAACATGTCAGTAGGGCCATAAAGCGTGGTCGCAGCTCGCTGGGAAGAAAATGGACGTAGCTCCCGGAGACAGCTGGCTGGCTAGTTAGCTAAGTATCTTGTCCCCAGGCAGAGGGACCATTTAGACCAGGCGCTGCCGCTGGCCATCATCCCGCTGGCCATCATCCCGCTGGCCATCAGCCCGCTGTTTGGCTCATTTTTCATAATCAATGCAGCACCATAGCCTGGCGGAACCACCCAAGAGCTAACCAGCCAGCTTCTTGCTATTCCACCATGCTTCAATGCCACGCTGCTTACAGAAAATTAGCCGAACAAAGTCGTCACTCATCTGGCGATAGCAATGTGCTTTCCTCCGCTGTGACAACAGTGCTACTGCAAGGAGAAACATGTTCCACCATATTGTCACTTATCTTACCCCTCCCATTAAAGTAACATAAAAAATGGTAGAAACTTATAGAAAATTACAGAACATGCAACCATCACAACTTTGAAATAAATCAGCTAACCATACGTAACAAAACCCCTGAAACAAACTGGATGTCCCACAATTCGTCCAGAGCGAGACGCAGTCTGTCCTGGCTCACAGGCGCCTCTGACACGAACAGTCCCTGAGCCACCGGTGACCAGTGACCAGTGACCAGTGATCAGCGGCTCCTCAGCAACACAGTCCCCATCTGGAGACCCCTCGTCCTGCAGCGAAGGAGCTTGAAGAGGAGAGAAGTCGGAAAGCACCCACCCCACTGTCATCCAGGTACGGCGGGGTGAACCCGGGGTGCACGCGGAGCAGAGAAGCTGGGAATTCACGGGGGGAAAGGTGCCCGAAATGGGGCCCTGGCGCTAATACATGGAGGTGAAGGTGTAAGAGGCCGAGGGCCCTTCCCCACGGAGGTGGGGACACCGAAGGGCCTGTGCGCCTGGCAGGGGACAGAAGCGTCCCGGCCAGCCTCGGCGGCGGAGGCAAAGACCATGAGGGCGGGTGAGGCCAGAGGAGCTGGCAGGCAGGAGGGGCTGTCCATCACCTCCCTGCTAGTGGTGATGTCTGGTGGAGCTGCAGCCTCATCTTCTGGCCCAGGGGAACTGTGCACTTTGCACTCCTCTGGGCTCGATGAAGCCTCTCCGTCAGACAGCAGGCCAGACATGAGGAACAGCTTCCTCCCAGAGTCCTCCCCGGCTTCTGAAGTCCAGCGGGTCCCCGTCGTATTTCCACATTTAAGTTATCAGTCTTTTTCTTTTTTCTTTTTTCCAAATAAACTTTGCTCTCAAACGTCACGAAACGGCGCGAGCACAGAGACAGGCCCCACATGTGCTCATTGCACGGTACAGCTAAGCTAATCGAGCTAGCTGCGGCTAGCCAGCAACAAAACTCTCGCCACTCAATTGACTCACTGAATACGTTCTTCTTTTAAGCTTTCCACGAAAACCCCACCGCTGCCACCAATGTAACTGAGCGGTCTTTTATGTGCGCCTATACTTATTTATGGTAAAATAAGGACACAGGACTCGCTCTTTCACCAACAGTCCACTCAATAAAATAGGTTACACTACTCTACTGCTCATTCATCCATATTGCAAAACCTCACCTCAGTGACTCCGTGACTTGCCGCAAGTCGGTTTAGTTAGAAGTCAGCCCGCTACAACGGTCGCTACGGCAACGGTACACATAAAAATGGCCACCGCTCTGACCGTCCTGCTACGCTGATTTGAATGGGAATTTCCGTTCTACTCCTATCTTCTATTTCTATGGTTATGACGAAGTAGTATGTCCCAGTTGTATGCATACTGCATACAACAGTATACTTTGAAAGGGCAGCCGCAGTACGTACTAAAAGTAAAAAGAAAAAGTATGCGATTTGGAATGTAGCCCTTGAGAACTACCTTTTGCAAAGGTGCGCCATATTTTTCTTGCAAGCCAATCAGAGCAGACTGGGCTTTTTCAGGAGGAGGGGTCTTAAAGAGACAGGCGCTATAACGGAGCGTTTCAGACAGAGGGTGAATACAGGTATATTCAGACAGACAGGATGAGAAAAATAATTAGTTTTTTTAACAGTTAAGCATGTAAACATGTTCTAGTAGAAACCCTAAATTAAAAAGTATGAACCTGATAATGAGCATGATATGTCCCCTTTAAAACTAGCAAATACCTGCAGAAAACCTTTAAAAACACACATTCAGTCTGCACCTCAAACACACCATGATGCTGTTTGTTTGTTTACATACTGTAGGAATATTGGACTGTTGCCCAGACTACCAGGGGCTCCTTTTAAAAAAAAATGCTATTAATCTTTACTTCAGCTTTTTAGACATTAAATTAGCTTTGTTTTGATCACAATCATAAACTATAGACCTCATCGATTTCACTTCCCAGTAGATTAGATGTAATTATCTCATTTGTGCGGAGCAGTCTAGTTTTTCCAGATGAAGCCTTAACTAAACTCACCGTGGGATGCTCCTCCGGCTTCAGTTGAGAGTGAAACGCCGACTGAGAGACAAACATCTCATGGCTGATCAGTCGATTCTCCGTCTCCAGTGTCCCAGGAGTTTAATGTTCAACTTTAATTCCTTCTCCCTCGGCTCGATGGAAGAGAGCAGCTCCTCATCTTAGATCATCTATCACTGATCTCTAAACTCCAGAGCTGTCGACTGGCTGGTTGGCTGAAGTCACACCTCCTCCTCCTCCTCGAAGCAATTTTATTTATTTATTTATTTTTTGTATTATTTCAAAATGACAGTATCCATAGTAACAGCAGAAAACATTAAAAACATTAACATACAGAAGAAGCATAATGAAAACATAAACAAAGAGCTGTGCCAAACATAAAAGGACAACAGAAATTAAACAAAACCAACATAAAATAAAAATAAATTAATAAATAAAAAGACCACGCGAGAGTATGACAATAATTTCACTTAAAAACGTTAAAGATATTGCATACATTCATTGTTTTCATTGCTTTTTTGTTTCGTGAGGAAGAAATTGTTGACAGATAAAGATCAATTTCTTTCATAAATACAAAGAAGTTAGGCTTTTATTTGGTAAATTTACACTTGTGAATGTGGAACTTCGCGAGAATTAAAATTAAATTAATAAGAAAAAATGCATTACTGTATTTGTCACCGTAACCATAGCAACTAAATATACTGTTTCTAAAGTACAGTGCAAAAAATCTGAGAAAATGTTAACAAGTATTAAATTATTGACATCTTTCCACAATTCACAGGTAAATTTACAGGACCAGAATAAATGAGAGCAAGTTTCAGAATGTGATTTGCAGAAGGAACAATTTTCTTTAACTTTTGAAAATCTGTGGTTCTGAATACATACATCAATGGGCTAAATTTGATAGACTTCAGCGCTCTAAACAATACATTCAAAATAAACTGGATCATGAAGCAAATCAAATCCAGGAGGTATGTGGAAACTCATCATTTTTTTAAGATACATATGTTGTAATAATATTGTCACAGAAATGTTAAAAAAGTCCCTGAGGAATATGTTTCAGAGTCCTATAAGTAGCCTATAATTTACATATTAATTTAATTTAATTACTAAAATACCTATTTTTTGTAGCTTGTGTTTTGTGGAAATTAGGAAATAATTAGTAAACATGTATTATCTGTTCAGGCCATGTGGATGTATTTATTAAGAGAAGGTTCAAGCATACTGTCAGCGTCAACCAAACATGAGCAAAATCGCGGAGTAACCAGTAGCAGTAACTGTAACGCGTTATGTAAGTACAATGATTTGCCGAGGGATGTGTCAATCACGCTTGCACACCAAAGTCCCGCCCCCCAGCTCTCATGAGCCAATAGGAGCCCGGCCTACTGATGCCAGTTCGGCTGTCCTCGAGAAAAAAACAAAACAAATGCAATGCGAGGAGAAGAAAAAACGGCATGTCAAAAGTTAAACCACCGAAATTATCTGAATTATCTGAATAGGAAAAAGAAGCAAGTTTTCCAAAAACAGAGGAATTCGTTGTTGAGGTATACTATCCTGTGAGTGTTAGCAGCGCGCCGTCAAGTCCGTTACCGCAGAAACTAACTGCTCCGCGTCAAAGACAGGAGACAGCAGGTGTTGGCACTCCCATGTTAGCTACATGTGAACAGGTAAGCTTTATGTGCTCTGTAGTCGTTGTTAAGTTGCTGATGAAACTTGCTCGCTTATATTTCATGTGTGTGTGTTTGCTCTGGTTTTAGGCTATTTTGTTTGAGCGTCTGAAAATTGGATTTTTTCCCTTGAAAATAGCTCTACATGATGCTTTCATGACTGCTGTAAGGAATCTGGAGCCAGGTTATTGGAGTTGTGTGTTGTTGCTGATATGGTACAGTGTTTCCATCCTGTTAAAATGATAGCGCCCCCTCTCGGTGGTTCTGGTTAGGGATGAGGGTTGGTTCAGTCCAGCTATATCTCATCAGGTCTCGTCATTTATCCACACATAAGAGTTCAGTAAAGTGATTTTTGCTCCTTTGTTTAAAAGGCTCATGAGTTTGTGAATGAGAATAATTTAAGATAGCTAGCTCACTTGGATGTTTAATTCATTTAAAATTAGGGGTGTGACGATTCACTCAGCTCACGATACGATATACGATATTAGGTTCACGATCTCGATACCATACGATATTATAACGCGCAGTTAACCGCCGAGCTATCTCGCTCTGCTTGTGTAAACGGCAGCGGTGGATGAGAGACAGCGGACAGAGCAAATTGAAACGTAGCTTTCCTCCATGTTTAACTGTTTCATCGTATTTATGCTTGTTTAGCAGGTCTAATAACGTATCTTTGCTTTACACTTGCAAAGTTTTATTGCACTTAGCAAGGAGCATAGAGTCAACTCATCTCTCCACCGCAGCCTCTCTAATCAGCTGTTCACTGACTGCACTATGTGTGTGTTGATGTGTGTGGAGCTCCGACACAGAAGCTGTGGCCTTGCGTTGGGATTAATTGGTTCAATTTCGGCGATGGCAGACCAGATTTTACTGTGCATGTGTTGTACCCCGAGAGGCTGCAGCTTCAGCCCCTGAGCCCCATATGTATGTAGTACCTATTATACCCTGATATCGCGATCCAGTTTTTCGTCTCGACGATGCATATCGTCACGTTTTTATATTGCGATATTTCGTGGCACGATATTTCGTCACACCCCTAATAAATAGGGAATGGGAATGTGACGTCACCGTCAGCAAGTCCGCCATTTTTGGAGGGTTAAGGGTAAGAGTTCCATCTCAAGTGTCAAAAGATAACACAAAACACTGCACAATGAATGAGATTCTTCTTCTTCTTTCTAATTCGTAAGGATCAATGTCATAATCTAACTTAAATTTTGTAATATATGGCCCCTTTGCCTCTGTCAACTTCTCTCTCTCCATTTGTCTTTCGCACGTACTTTATACATTTCTGATGATGAACGATTGACAGATGACAGATGAATAAATGAGAGATAGGTGACAGATAATAATCGTCTATCGAAGCTCCGTGCATTACCCTCCGAAAATGGCAGTGCGACCCAGAATGCTCCCACAACGCCCATTCCCTATAGAAAGATATAGACAGATGCAGTAGATTAGAAACAAAATAGCCTATAATACAAATCCATATATAAAAAGTGTGCTAAGTTCAAGCAAATTTCAACAATGCAACAAAAGCATTGCCTCTGTTTCATAAATATAGCTATCTTTAACAAAATCATGTACAGTAGCTGTCTTCCCTGCTGTGTTTCTGCATGACATGGACAAAAAAGAGAAAGAGCGAGCATACAATGTGCTGCAAGAGTTTACGTTAAGATGACTGCAGCCCATCCTTTGTTCTGGTCCTTCTGTCGTGACCTCATATCCAGGAAGGATGGGCAGGGCTGGCAGCAAGGAGAGGGCTCAGAGAGTCTGGGAGGCAGAAAGACAGATGATGACTCTGAAATAGATGTGACGGACTGGAATCTGCACTGCAGAGATTTTAAGACTAAAACTAAACATAAAATGACCAAAATGTGACTAAAACAATAAACTTTTACTTTCAAACAAAATCCAGAAATTGCACCAAGAATAATTGAGTCATGAGCTTTGTGCACACTATGTGACTATGACTCAAACGCTAAGAATCTTACCGCTTTACTTTATACGCTGCCACACATTTTAGCTGCTTGCAATTTTCCCCAAACTAAGCACATAGTGTACCGTGTTGCAGACCAAATCATTAAATAGCAGATCTCTTCCAGTGTCTGTGGTTATTAACCCAGAGGAATGTTTTGTGTGGTTGAATAAACAGCTGTGGTCTGGCATCGGTCCATTAGCATTGTTACAGTCACAATTCTCAGTCATTTCCTGCAGGTCGCACTGTGCCAGCAGCAATGGGAAAATCTCAGGGAAAAAGCCAAATAGTTACTCTGGACCCGCAGCAAATCTGGGACCAATCACAGAGTGGGTCTACGTAAAGGCAGCTGGATTAACAGACCGGGAACATGGTTGGAAAAACCTTGGGTTTTTCAGCAAACTACAGTGATGTGGGGCTAGCATCTGCATATACATAAACTTTGAGCCAAATATGAAACCATCAGCGAGTACAAACCCCATAATATGTGGTTAAAGTGCGTCTATGTCTATATGTATTCATAGACTACTGAAGAGGAGCATGGGTGGAGGGTTTTCACTTTTGCAGGACCACCCTCACTACTTTGTAGGCGACCACGTCTTTGGTTTGAGCGAGGCTGAATCTTCCTGTCATCTTTGTCGGCAGGACAGTAATTAAAGCTGTCTCTAGCTGCCATTTTTCCAGCATCAGGAGCTGTTCGTCTGACCTAAATCATCAATGCACCGTATGTGTGATTTCCTGCTATTATAATGCTATATTATTTAAGTATAAACCTACAAGCTGCAACCCCTCATTTTGGAAGTACTGTACAATAAAGCCAGCTGGTAAAACCATTCCTCGGGGAAAGTTTCCACTGCTCAACTGCGGCCTGCCCTGGACCTTATACAGTATACAGTTTCTGTGTGACATCGTCAGTGGTTGGAAGAAGTATTCACATGCTCTATTAACTAAAAGTAGCACACTGTAGAACTATGCCATTACAAGCAAAAGTCTGGCATTAAAAATGTACCTAAGTATATCAGATATTATAGGGCTGTAAAGGAATTACCCATGCGCTAATAATGATTGGCTCAACAGCGTGGTATTCGGTAGTGATGCAATTTAAATCTTTTGCAAATTACTTAATTTATCCTGATTTCAGTGCTGTAAAAATAAGAGTCATTGTTAGGTTATTAGTACGTATATTTAGGCTATTATTATTATGTATATTGTTGCTTTTTAAATGACAAAGATGACAGTTTTGAAACCAATTAAATACTTGTTTATTGTTAAATGCAGAGCACAGAAGGGCAATGAGGCGCAAAGTTTTTTCAGTTGAGACCCTTTGTTTGTGTCTGGTTGCCATGATACGGAATATCCGCAGAAGTAGGGATGTTAATAATTAACCGTTTAACCGTTAACCGACATTTAATTTTAACCGATTAACGCTATCGGTTAAAGCGGTTAAAAGAAATGTTAATAATTAATTAAAAAGCTGAGAAAAACTCGTCACTTAAAGGACAAAAAATGGTCCACCTTAAGAGTCCACCTTAAGAGAGTCTGAGCCGGCGTTACTCCCGTCTATAGCTCACTTGAGCGGAGAAGTTGTAGCCTCGTAGCATTTATTCACCGACAAATAAACTGTACACACACAGTCTGCTACAGCTACGTTCAAAGCTATAGCGCCACCAACAACACTGTCGGAAACTTGCTGAAGTTATGCACTTTGACAGACCGTATGTGTGTGTGACAATGGTGAGCACGAAGCTACCAGCAGAGCTACAGCTGCTAACATAGCACAAACACACACTCTGTGTGTCGGACAATCGCTATTGTTACGCTGGGCAGACACACAGCTGACGACCTGCTAAACTAAACTAAATGTGCGCTGGAGACTTTTACTGGGAAAATGGCTGCATGTCCTCGACACAACACGAAGCACCATGGCTGCTAAGTTAACGCTCCCAGACGGGTGAACTGGGGACTGTCTGTTGTGCTCATACACTGCAGCTGCATGGGAGGCAAAAATCTTGTCAGTTAGCGGTTAATAATTGGTTAACAAGGGTCGGTTATCGGTTAAGAACATTTTTCAAAGTTAGCATCCCTACGCAGAAGTAAAAATGTCAGGTACTGGTTCTGCTTGCTCTGGATGAAGGGAAGGCTGGTCTATATGTATTAAATTCTCCTCCATTATTGTTGTTGTTCAGCACTTGTAGCCTACATGTAACTGCTTGCCATTCCCTGCAGTTGGCTTGTGAATAGCAATAGTAGTATTGCAATATTGTGGTTATTGTGACAGCCCTAATATACTACTATATTTTTATTGTTATTAGTCTTAGTCGTACATTAACATATAATCAGCAGTTTAATGTGTAGTTATAACAAGTACTACTTTATACAGTTGGATATTTTAACGCATCATATTTTATAGGACGATCATATTAGGGGTGGGGGAAAAAATCGATACAGCATAGTATATTTCGGGTGGCAATATTGTATCGATTCATGGACGTCAAGTATCGATCTTTTAATATATAAACTATTAACCTCCTAACAATCTAAAGAGGTTGTAGCGGGCTCAGTCTTAAAGTTAGAGTGAAGATACTGGTATCATTAAAAACTAGAAAACCTAAGGAAATGTGAGCTTGTCAGAAAGAATGCTAAAAACGCTCCAAAGTTATGCTAAATTTTGGCGAGGAAAAACTGGCATGGCCATTTTCAAAGGGGTCAATTGACCTCTGACCTCAAGATATGTGAATGGAAACTCTGAGATGAACAGAGTGAAAAATGTATCTAATCAGATAAAACAGATGGTGACAAACTGAATAATTTGCAGTTGAAAAAGGGTAATAAATCGCAATATATCTTATCGCAATACTGAAATGTTTAGAATTGCAAAAAGATAATAACGTGACTTAACCAATATTTACAGCTGTCAAGTAAATGTAGTCGGGCTGTCAATCGATTAAAATATTTAATCGTGATTAATCGCATGATAGTCCATAATTGCACATTTTTATCTGTTCAAAATGTACCTTAAAGGGAGTATCTAATACTCGTCTAATACAGAAACCCTCACAGGTACTGCATTTAGCATAAAAAAATATATGGTCAAATCATAACATAGAAAAAACTGAAGTTTGAGTAAATATAGTTAGTTATTTTCCATCGCTAGACATTGTTTGTTGACGAAAATAAAACGCAACAGAAATTGAATATGAGACACTTGACATAGATATCTGAAAGAGGTTTGTACAGATCTATCTGCTTGCTGTGTGTAGATATAACACGAAGCATTTAACTAACTTTCCCTGACTCCGGAGATGAGCATATCAGAATATTCATTATTAATCATAATGCGATATAAAAGCAGTGAGCACTTACAAATGCCTACATGTATAAAGTATTCCAAGAACCATCATTATTGATTATAATGCAGTTTATGTGGCTGGTAGCGTAATAGCCTCTCATTCACAGCAGAGAACTTTAATGGTTGAATGAGAATGGCCGGATAGAATAAAGATAAGGGCCTTGGTACTATAAGCACATTACAGAATCTCTTTGGCCGGCATCACTGCAGCCATTACTTTGCCAGGGTTTGCCTTGTTCAAGCTCTCAACCCTTCATTAGAGCGCAAGAGCTGGGGTCAAAGCCGTGGGCAGTGGGCACATCCATGTGCAATTACATGGAAACCCTGCCTTTAATTTCACCCTCGCCATTTTGAGGCAAAAACACACCCCGAGAGAGTCTGGGCTACAAATCTGAGGCGGACAGTCCCCTCCTGCCCTGTGGCTTTGTGGCTCCAGTATTTCTAGGCACGGCGGTCTCTTGCATGCAACTTAACAGAACAAGGCCCTCGGAAAAGTTACCGAGGCGTAATTTCAGCTGTGGCACAGTTTAGTCTAGAATCTGCCAACTTTAGAAGGCCACACAAACAGAAATAGGTCTTTAGTTCTGTCACTTCCTTCTGCTGCAGGGATATTTAGTGCTCTCACCTCTACTTTAAACTGTTCACTGCAGAGCTTTTAATTTTTCGTTTCATTTGTGTCCAGCTGAGAGATTAATCGGATGGTTTTATTTCCGTTCCGCCAATGGGTCTGACTTCAATAATACTACAGTGGCTCCTCGACAGTCTATCCAGTGTCAAACTGGCTCACATTACCGTACGAGCATAAATTTAATGGACTGAAATCACTTAACACTGAACATGGAAAAAAACCCAGAAGCCACAGTTTTTCTGTAGTACACTCATTTCAAGGGCTTCCGTGATAATTGCATGGTTCCCGGCCAAGGTTACTGCCTGCTCTGCTGCATGCTAGCACACATAATATTTTCCTCACCTCCACATGCATTATGGCAACAAAATATCAGACGTTTTAATGTAGTACCATCCAAACCAACACCAACTTTTAAGCTTCCCTTGCAGATTTTTGCTGTGACGGCATCTTGAAATAAATAAATAAAGCTTCAATCATAGACTGTATATAAAAAGTGGACGTAGTCGCCGTGATGTCACCCATTGGTTTTTGGACTGCTGTTTTGAAGCCTCGAGTTCGGCATTTTGGCCATCGCCATCTTGGTTATTGGCAACCAGAAGTGACACCAGGGGGTGGAGCTAAGTACAACCGAATGCTGAATAAGACATTTTCAGGTACCCAAAAAGGTTAGAATTAATACTTTCATGAACTGGAAACACACCAAGACGCAGGTTAATGCCAGGTCTGAACAGATGTACTGGTCTGAACAGGTCTGAACAGGACCAGTGTTAACCTGTGGGGGGAACCGGAGTGTGGGAGCTACGCTTCTGTGATGGCACCGTCGGTCAGGACGGTGTTATCCGCTGTAACCAGCCTTATGAGAGCAGTGCAGAGTGGCGGCCATGAGCTAGCCAGTGGGACGCGATCACATGCACTAACGTGCACTAACGTGCACTAAAAGCATGCACGGCTGGGCTCAGATTACAACACACACAGAGGGAGAGTGACTTCATTCTCTGCTCAGGTAGACATTACTCCTTTATATCTTTACGTAGCAAATAGTTGTTTGATGCTCTGGATATCGTATAGAGCACCTTTAATGACTTATAACTGAATAATAAAGCATTAGTAGAAGACTTAATAATCATTACTGAAGTCATTAGTTACAACTTTATAAAGGGTAGTCTACAGTATGTGCTCCTTTCAGCCCATTCACTCTGTGTCTAGACTATAACTCAGTACATTTAGTTGAGTTATGTAAATTCCCCTTTATCAAGAGATTTATTATTATTCTTATTATCTTGAGTTAGTAGAACCTAGAGGGAAGTGGTAAATTGCGATCAACACATGGAAGCTTTCTATGTATGTTGGGCTACTGTTCAGTGTCTGTTTGACACTTTTCTCAGCAGCGGTTCATGCTGTAAATGCAGTTCCTGGTATTTATTCTAACACTGTCTTGACCTTATGTTTCCACTATTTTTTTTGCCCTGATAAGTTGTCAGTCAGGCTACTATACCGCAACTACATTAGGTAGCGAGCAAAACCGTTTCCTTTTAGTTGAGTGCAATTGCATTGGCCTTCCAGACAGTTAATGTGAGTGTACAAGCAATAGCACAAGGTTGGGCTGTTCTCCCTTAGGCCCATTAGGCCTGCAGTACTCAGAGCTTGTTGTATTGATGTTCAGCAGTCATTGGCCATTGCCTGACTTACTGGATGGATATAACATTGTCGTTAACCAGAGAGGAGTCATGAGTCTGGAGCAGAGGGCAAAGTTCATATAAAACCCCAAATATCACTGTCTTACATGCATTATTATTATTTATCTTTCTTTCAGTTGCTTTTTCCCCCCACAACTCCACTTGTCTTTTTCCTTATTACATCACTTAAACCAAACATAATCCAATGAAAAATACAAAAATGAATACATGAGAATCATTTTAAAAAGGTGTAAAGGAAAATTCTATTTTTTTAAACCTAGGTTTTATTTACATTTATCATCTAGATTTGTGGCAGTATGTAGCAAACTACACATGCCCTTTCACTTACTTTCACTTAGCTCCTCTGCAGTCTTTGCTGACACAGAGAAAAACTCTTATGGTTATTTTAACCCACTAAAAGCTAATGTAGTCTGTAGCGTTATCACCACAGTGTAACCACAGGACAAAACATATTTAAACCAGCTTCAAAAACTAGGCTCAAAATCAGTTAATATATGCATATATTTAAACTCAAATAAAAGGTTGGAAAAGGTTTAAACTATTCCCCATTTTGTATAAAGCGGGGTTGGTTGGGACAGGGGGACAGTTAAGACTAGGGATGTCCATAATTGTTGTTTTCTTTTTCTCAAAGAAATGTGTTAACATGTGACATTGTAAATATAAGGTGTTCAAATTTAGACTGCAATTTTTACAATTTAAATTACCAGTGTGTAACAATTAGAGGGATCTATTATACCTTCGGTACTGTAGAAAAAGAGTACCGTCAGGTTTTTAGAATTTTGGTTCTCGTGACATCCCTACCACTGACCATTTGTATAACAATTTAGCCACAAATTCACAGACCGTACACGTTCCAGCCATATACTCGGTATAGTCTTGTTATCCCAGAACAAGGTGTCCCTACTGTCCCGGGAGACAGTATTTTTGGATAATGCACTATTTGTACATTTAACAAAATTGTGCCTTAATGTTTGGGTTGGGCTCTAAAAGAGTTGATAAATTGTTAGCAGACACCTGTATCTGTTGAGGGATGAAATTATTTTCATTAGTCGGTGAGAAATGGTGGGTTATTTGGTGTAGATACAAAAGTGTTCCAACTGACCCTGCTCTCCCCTATTTCAAGAGTTCAGCTCTCATGTTGAAGATGAGCAAATACTGGGGAGCCACCTAAAATTGTTTACTTGGTTTAAAATGCATTACAAATGGATGTTACTGTCATTACTGCTGTTCATTTTTCATTCATTTCTTAGTGCTATAACCACAAGAGCATATTTAAAACCAGTTATGTCTGAAATATACCAACAAAAGCCTCGTTCATCACCTTCATATTGCTTATATGCACAAGTCAGACAACATTAGCTTTATATAATGAGATTATCTAAAGTAGGTTTTCTGCTGGATCAATGTCCTGTATGTCCATTTATATCCACTGGACACTTAGGTGTTGAAACAGCATGGTAGGTGTTGCTGTACAACATCATTTTTTTTTTTTTTCTGTGTCTGCATTCATATGTCACAGTTCATATATTACATTATTTTTCATTTAAGATCAGTCATATTACTAGTATGATTAGGCTGGCTCTTCTCAAGAGAGATGGAGATCTTTGCTTCCTGTTGGTGGAATCAATAAAACTGCTCTTTAGCTAGCTGCTAAGATGCATGGTAAGAGTACAGGAAACCATTACACTGTAGCTGGTCTGATTAAATGTAGGCGTACATTAAGCTTTACTACAAACTCCTGCAGGCGATGGACGCACATGCCAGATTCATGCAATGCTAATATATGTACCTCACATATCCACAGATTTTAAAGCAGTTGAATTGGCTCTATAGTTGCTCCTGACATATAAAAAAACTATAAAAAATGATAAAGGCTTTTTGTGCTCAAATCAATTAGTCCCCTCTCTTGTGGTGAAAATAGGGAAGATGTGCGAAAAAAAGTTTCAGGTGGCTTGGTTTCTTTAGCGACATTTGCCGTGGATGTTTCTTTAAAAAACTAGATGAAGAGATGAGGATACTGACTACAAGATATTGGTTAAATGTGGCGACAGCTTTGTGAAATAATTCGAGGCATTTGTAACTCATTTACTTTGTCTCAAAACTAAGAGAGAAAACGTGATTTTTTGTTTTTGTTTATCTCTTCCAACTCTGATTATTAAACACATCACACAGCTTTTATCTTAAAAATTACATGTAAATTTAAAGAAGGTAGGATTTAATGATTGAGAAAAACTAAACATGAGTAAGATCGCAGTAAGATCGCAGTAATATCTAAAGTTAGCACACTTTTAGAGCCGGTATGAATTGCACCGGGCGTTCCATTAACTATAATGTAAACCCATCTGCGACACCAGTAAATGCTCTGAGAGAGTGCACCGAGAGTGTGGTGATGTAGTTTAAGAGAGTAGCGAAAGAGACACACAGGGCGGGCGGGATGGGAGGTGGATGGGTCCAACAAACACAAGGCTTTTCATCCAGGAGACCGCTGTTCATGTCCCGTACGTTAAGTTTCACTTTCATGTTACAATCAGCTGTTCGTTTGTGTCGCGCGTTCACAACAATTCAGTGTAATTTTCACTGTTTTAAGCCCAACCATGTAGTTCTTTTCTAAACCCAACTATAGTGGTTTTGTTGCCTAATCCTAAAGTGACGCCAAGGGGCGTGACAAAGCGGTGGTATGTGACGAGTTGGGATGAGAACGTGTTGGTTGTCAAGACCACCATACACTCTCTTACCTGACAATCAGGTGTTTCTCTGAGGTCTTCAGCTTCAGCTTTAGTGGTTTGCGAGAGTGTGTTGTTTCCAGCAAGAGGTGGATCATGAGGAAGATCAAAATGTCCAATTGTATTCTTAGAAATATCCAATTTTAGACATGCCATAAAATTAGGCCTAGTTCCCTGAAAGAGAACAATACCTCACGCAGTATTGTCAGTCATTGGGGCTTCATCACTTCATCGTTAAAAATAGATATGAATAAACTATAAAAACCGAATCAGTCCTCGTGGAGACATTCACTTTATTGTGATGTTTCCTTGTAGATGTATTGTATCATATGTGCTGAGAGACTTGTCACGATTTAGACACGTTTTAATGGGGATTTGACCTTACAGGTGAAAATGCTTTGTACAGCATAACCTTCCAGCTGTGCATCCCTTTCCTCAAGCTGCATACATATTTCATTAGAGGCCATATGACTGGTGCCTTTCTGACTCGGTCCGTCTCAGAGCGCACACACACTCACACACAGACAGCCATTGACCACTGGAGAAGGATTGTCTCGGAGTCAGAGCGATCGTCTGGTGCCAACGAACAAAAGACTGAGGGGGCAGCTGACAAACTGTCTGCAGCTGAGAGAGATGCAGTTGCAATCTGTAATTTCTCGATAATCAAGAACGTTGACATCAGGCCAAAGCCACAAGAGACAGGAAGTTTAAATTTAGCTTACTTCTTGATCTTGATCTAGTGCTGCAAGGAGGTATTTCATATCCACTTGCAGTTATTATTTAACTTTCCTACTAATGTGTGTGAAAATGGAGTTATGGCTGTAAAGTTGTCTGTTTTGTCTGTCTAATACTGCAGTTTAAAATGCTACACACAATTTAAATGATTACTTATGATATGATAATACTTACTTTGATTAAAAAAAATCTTAGTAAGTTGTTATGAAGTTAAACAGGTCATAATTCCCTCTCTATTATTTATTTTATATTGATGTGAAAACATCTACAAACAACTGGATTTATTCAAGTTTCTCGCCAAAAACGTAATTTTACGAGATTACATTTAAACACATCATGATAATGTTGTAATTTACCTTCACCCAATGGTAATTTTGCTGAGCAGACCGTGAACGTCTCATACTAATGTGCATGGCATACAAATATGAATGGCACCTCCGTTAACGTTAGTAGCTCCGATATTTATCCAAGCAGGACTGTGCTGCCCACCGGCTGCTAACAGCTAACGTTACGAACACTGATCCTGTTGATATCAGCACGGATTTGTTGTTAACAGTGTCGCATTATCAGGGGAAAAAATAGGGTGTGGCCCTCAGGTTTGGTAGTGCCATGCTGTTGAGCACTTTTTTTTTCTCTCCACCGTGGTTCCGGTTGAAAACAAACTGAAACATAAGACAGCGTGCGTATGCGTCATTGTGCATGCGTAACTGTGGGAAAGCATCAATAAGAGGAATCGATGGTCACGGAGGCATGAGATACCAAGAAAGCAGACAACTACGGTTCTCTATTCCCATTACTATTTACCCGCATTTGGCGGGTGGCGGGTGCTAATTTCAGACCCTGGTCACCAGACTGTTGCTATAATGTAGATTTCAGTGTTTTCCAGTGCATTGTTTATTTATTTACAACGTTAGCCTCTTTTGAGGTGCATTTATGTATTTATTTACCAGTTTCAAAAAGGAAGTGTTGTTGAGCCACCCAAGCAGTCAGTGCAAACATCCCTGTGCATTTCTGACATCAAAGGGCATTTGTGACCAGTGTTGGGGGTTAACGCTTTATAAAGTAATGCGTTAGAGTACTCACATTACTTTTTTGTAACAAGTAACGTAATACTGTAGCAGCCAGAGTTGTGGTATTCCTGTAATGTCAAATAGTGGCACAAAGTGGTGCCTCCTTTTGTTGTGATGCACTGAGAGTTGAGTTGAGAGTGGAGTGGAGAGTTGTGCACACAGTACCGCCGCTACCACTCTGACCAACGTCAACAAGAGATAACTGAGCTAGTGCAGGTTATACTGCTCATGTATGTTTAGTGAATATAGTGCTGTTACTGTAGAGTCATAGCATTGTATGGTGGATGTTAGGTTCTGTACAATAAAGTATCAGTGTGTTGTTTTCTGTCGACTATCTGAGCTAATCGGCTATCCCAGAGCTCCTGCTAACATAGAGTAGGCTACGTGCAGCCCCTGCTAACATACAGTAGGCTACGTGCATCTCCTACTAACATACAGTAGGCTACGTGCAGTTCCTGCTAACAAAGAGTAGGCTACGTGCAGTTCCTGCTAACAAAGAGTAGGCTACGTGCAGCCCCTGCTAACATACAGTAGGCTACGTGCATCTCCTACTAACATACAGTAGGCTACGTGCAGTTCCTGCTAACAAAGAGTAGGCTACGTGCAGTTCCTGCTAACAAAGAGTAGGCTACGTGCAGCTCCTGCTAACATACAGTAGGCTACGTGCAGCTCCTACTAACATACAGTAGGCTACGTGCAGTTCCTGCTAACAAAGAGTAGGCTACGTGCAGCTCCTGCTAACATACAGTAGGCTACGTGCATCTCCTACTAACATACAGTAGGCTACGTGCAGTTCCTGCTAACAAAGAGTAGGCTACGTGCAGCTCCTGCTAACATACAGTAGGCTACGTGCATCTCCTACTAACATACAGTAGGCTACGTGCAGTTCCTGCTAACAAAGAGTAGGCTACGTGCAGCTCCTGCTAACGTACAGTAGGCTACGTGCAGTTCCTGCTAACATACAGTAGGCTACGTGCAGTTCCTGCTAACAAAGAGTAGGCTACGTGCAGCTCCTGCTAACGTACAGTAGGCTACGTGCAGTTCCTGCTAACAAAGAGTAGGCTACGTGCAGCTCCTGCTAACGTACAGTAGGCTACGTGCAGTTCCTGCTAACATACAGTAGGCTACGTGCAGCTAACATACAGTAGGCTACGTGCAGCTCCTGCTAACATACAGTAGGCTACTTGCAGCTCCTGCTAACATACAGTAGGCTACGTGCATCTCCTACTAACATACAGTAGGCTACGTGCAGTTCCTGCTAACAAAGAGTAGGCTACGTGCAGTTCCTGCTAACAAAGAGTAGGCTACGTGCAGCTCCTGCTAACATACAGTAGGCTACGTGCAGCTCCTACTAACATACAGTAGGCTACGTGCAGTTCCTGCTAACAAAGAGTAGGCTACGTGCAGCTCCTGCTAACATACAGTAGGCTACGTGCATCTCCTACTAACATACAGTAGGCTACGTGCAGTTCCTGCTAACAAAGAGTAGGCTACGTGCAGCTCCTGCTAACATACAGTAGGCTACGTGCATCTCCTACTAACATACAGTAGGCTACGTGCAGTTCCTGCTAACAAAGAGTAGGCTACGTGCAGCTCCTGCTAACGTACAGTAGGCTACGTGCAGTTCCTGCTAACATACAGTAGGCTACGTGCAGTTCCTGCTAACAAAGAGTAGGCTACGTGCAGCTCCTGCTAACGTACAGTAGGCTACGTGCAGTTCCTGCTAACAAAGAGTAGGCTACGTGCAGCTCCTGCTAACGTACAGTAGGCTACGTGCAGTTCCTGCTAACATACAGTAGGCTACGTGCAGCTAACATACAGTAGGCTACGTGCAGCTCCTGCTAACATACAGTAGGCTACTTGCAGCTCCTGCTAACATACAGTAGGCTACGTGCATCTCCTACTAACATACAGTAGGCTACGTGCAGTTCCTGCTAACAAAGAGTAGGCTACGTGCAGCTCCTGCTAACGTACAGTAGGCTACGTGCAGTTCCTGCTAACATACAGTAGGCTACGTGCAGTTCCTGCTAACAAAGAGTAGGCTACGTGCAGCTCCTGCTAACGTACAGTAGGCTACGTGCAGTTCCTGCTAACAAAGAGTAGGCTACGTGCAGCTCCTGCTAACGTACAGTAGGCTACGTGCAGTTCCTGCTAACATACAGTAGGCTACGTGCAGCTAACATACAGTAGGCTACGTGCAGCTCCTGCTAACATACAGTAGGCTATTTGCAGCTCCTGCTAACATACAGTAGGCTACGTGCAGCTCCTGCTAACATACAGTAGGCTACGTGCAGCCCCTGCTAACATACAGTAGGCTACGTGCAGCTCCTGCTAACATACAGTAAGCTATGTGCAGCTCCTGCTAACATACAGTAGGCTACTTGCAGCTCCTGCTAACATACAGTAGGCTACGTGCAGCTCCTGCTAACATACAGTAGGCTACGTGCAGCTCCTGCTAACATACAGTAGGCTATGTGCAGCTCCTGCTAACATACAGTAAGCTATGTGCAGCTCCTGCTAACATACAGCAGGCTACGTGCAGCTCCTGCTAACATACAGTAGGCTACGTGCAGCTCCTGCTAACATACAGTAGGCTACGTGCAGCTCCTGCTAACATACAGTAGGCTACGTGCCCAATGGACAATGTAACCAACATGCGCAAGGAATCGCAAAGGGGTTTTCATTTTTTCAACACAAAAGTACTCTAACGAGTTACTTTTCTCAATAGGTAACGCTGTAACATAACAGGTACATTTTAATGGCACTAACATCATAATGTAATAAGTTACTTTTAAAAGTCCGAAAGGACGCAGTAAACTCACTATCAAGACGTTCAGGCAACTCACCCTATTTTTTTTCCCTGATAATGCTACATTGTGAGGAACAAATCGGTGTTGAAATCATAGAAATAAACAAAAGAAACCTTGCTGTCAAAATAAAAAATAAAAACCCAGACAGGTCACCATTTCTTACCATCAAATCAAATCAAATCAATTTATTTTTGTATAGCGTCAAATCACAACAGAAGTTATCTCAAGACGCTTTATATATAGAGCAGGTCTATGACCGTACACCATAGTTTAGAGACCCAACAGGATCCACCAAGCGCACTGTGGCCAGGAAAAACTCCCCGATTACTGGGAAGAAACCTGGAGGGAGAGAGGGAGAGGGAGAGAGAGGGAGAGAGAGAGGGAGAGAGAGAGAGAGAGAATAGTAGCCTAGCAGCTGTAATAGCTAATACAAGTAGGACTGATAACACAAAACCAATAGTGGTGGATGGAAAGAGTGATAATACAACTATCGGAATTGATGTCATTGGGTCGTCCCCAGACGGGCTTTCAAGTGGAGCTTCCAGCTGTCTCAGTCCACCATACATCTTGCTAGCTCGCCAGCACTGTCCAGCATCTCTCCTCAGTACGTCCAGGTGTGTTGGTGCTCTTGATGTCTTTGGCAGTGACTGAGAAGTGTTATTCTCCAGGCTGCCACATTGTCACTAGGTGTTGGAAATCCCTCGTTAGCATTGGTAGTCCCTCGTACAGACGTAGTTAATTAAGGGTGGTAGCAGTTGGTGTCAAGCAGGCACCGACGCGGCAGCAGATGCAGCCACAATACCGGAGACCACCAAGATCCAGGTGGAACCCTGCTCCAGGTATAACCTCGCTCCCGGTGTGATCCCGCTCCAGGTATCATCTGAGCGTCTATCTTGCGCAGCCGCACAGACTTTATTTCAACAATCAAAACTACAAACTTGGTGTTGGTAAATAAACTCCTGTGGCCACTGATCGATGATGTCATGTTAATGATGACCTGATGATGCTTTACCGTCCACGGTGTCCGCTGTGTTGCGCAAGATGAGATGCATATTTGTAACCATATACTTCAAACACGAGTTTAACACTACAATTTGTCAAAAACACACATTTTATTGGGCACCCACTCAAATGACCACCTGTGGGGACTCACTACATTGAAAACTTATCAACATCACTGGTGACCTCTTTTGATATAACCACTGTATGATTCCATACAAATAAATTCTTTAAATACTAACAATACTGTGATGAAGTCTTCCATCAGCACTGAAATATCTGGAGCACTCAGTAAATTTGGAGCCGCTGACATGGATGTCAGTCTGCTACTTTCTAATTATGTCATACATATTGTTCCCTGTGTTTGAGATCTTGTCACAGACGAACTGTTGCTTTTCCAAGGCCTTTTGTTTTGAAGGTGTTTCCTCGCCGGCCCCTCAGAAACCCCACAGAGAACATCAGACCGTGTTACCGCCAACAGTCCCTCTGGTCCAACTTCTAGCTGCATTGTGTAGCTTCATTGTCACACAGCTTCCTCAGAGGATGTCCCATTAGAAATGCTTTGTGTGTGTGCAAGCCTAACACACACACACACACACACACACACACACACACACACACACACACACGCACACAAGCAGACACAGCCAGGACTGTTGTGTGTACCAACATGGGCCTTAGAGGACCTTCAGGGTCGTGACTAAGTAGAAACAGAGAGAGGAACCCAGACAGGACTGCAGGTTAATGGGTCAGGAAGTCGCACCTCTGGAGGGTCGGGGTTCAGGAAGTCATGTGCCCACACACACATTCTACACTTTGTCTAGTGGTTGTAAATTTTCCACAGCTAACTGTCAGTTACTGCATGCTCTAACTGACGACGGAGACCACCAGACGCAGTTCACAGGAAGGCCTTTTTATGTAGTTGTGGTCAGACAACAACAGTTTTAACCACAGCAACGTGTAGTGGCTCAGTGTACACATTAGACAAAGACAAAATAATTAGATAACGCAAGACCTGATTTCTCGCCAGTTATCTAAATATTATTCTTTAGCTTAATATTTATTTTGATATTCATGTCAAGCACAGAGAAAGAGAGGAACAAATATGGAATAAGACAGGCCTTTTGGGGTAGTGTCTAGAAGGGAACCCGCAAGTTGGGAAAACTCTTGCGAGGTGGTTAAGGTTAGGCATTGATCTCGAATAGTTAAGGTTAGGGTAGGTTGTCGTGCAGCGAGTCTAGCGAGAGTCTTTGCAAGTTTTTGCAGATCTCAGATCAGATTTTGAAATTTGCTGGTTACCTTCTAGACACGACGGGCCTTTTGGCATGGCACAGTATAAATCATAGGTGTAATTAATCAAATTAATCGTGGCTTAATTCTAAAACCTTAATTAATCAATTTCACTAGATTCCTAATTTCAGTAGGTTTTCCTTTGCATTTTTTTAGTTTGCCTTATTTGATTAAGTAACTTGTGGTGTTTTTTTTTTTTTATCTCTAGTAGCACTGTTGAGCAGTTTATGTACAAGTTCCCATTTTGCTTGTCTCGTGCACAAGGATTCACACAAATGTGGCGGTAACGGCAACGCACCAATATAAGTAATAAGTAATGTGCCAACAAAAGCAGTGAAGAAGAAGACTGCAAGCTAGTAAACATGGATGCAAACTGGAGGATTTAAAATGTTCAAAATGTAAAAAAAAGATTGGCTATGATAATGTTTTATTAGGAAGGGAAATCATTTGTTTTTTTAGACCCCCAAGGATACACACATTACATTTTGGTGAGAGTGGCAATGAATGTACACATAACTTCTGTTTGTTTACAAGAAAACTGCACAGGACACCATTAGGCTAGCCTTAAGGCTTTATATCAAAAATATTTGCAATCTAACAGTTGAACACAAAAAATAAAAGTTATAGGCAGCCAAAGAGGAACATAAACTTACGATAGAGGCATAATGGTACTTACGGTGATATGAGAGAATTAAGTGAACCTTTCCCAAAATACATTTTGGGCATCACCTGAACCACAAGTCAGTGCTTTTGGATTTGTGAACATGTTTTCCTGTCAGCAGTTTATCGAAGCATTAATACTACTGTTAGTGTTAGTTATACAAGTTTAAGTGAAGGGACACTGACTTAGTGACATCAAATTGCATAAAAGTATATCCAATATGGCTTCAGACCCATTTAAAGTAACACTTTGGTGTCTGACAGCCTAACAGGTTATCACAGAAAGAAATTCTGCTACAAGAGTTTGAATTAATTTAAAAAAAATTCCCTTTAAGCTATTACTTCCTGTGACATTTCATGAGTCACTTCTCGCCCCATTAATGTAGGTGCACAAGTTCATCACGGCATTCATCACATCAATAAACTGTGCAGAGCAATGAAAGGCAGCAGCTGCTGCAGACCATCTCACCCCCACATGAAAGGATGTGGTTTGTTCTGTATGTGTGTCCTAAAAAAAGCTCCCACCACAAGTGTCTTTATTTTATGTCCCCAATTTATCTTTCTATTATTTACTACCAGGATTTTAAAAATAAGAAAAGAAAGAATCACATCATCCAATGCAAAACATATTTTTGTGACTCATTTTTTGGATGCTACTTATGAATTCTTAATAATGAAATGACTTCCAAAGGCAACTGTATTTCACCGTGATGGTTCTGAAGTCATTCTGTAGGAGTCAAATGTAAATCTTTGGCGCCCTCCAGAGGGATAAAGACGCATAAGGATGGAAGGGATGTTTCAAAGAGTCAGTGAGAGTTTATTACTTTAATGAGCCACTGGGTGGAAAAGTATTTCTAATGCTAAAAAAAAAAAGTCAACAGCAGTAGTGTTTTGAATGTGCTTTAATCTTATATTCAGATATGCATTTGTGTCAACATCAATCTTAGACATTTAGTCTATTTATTAAATGTGAGTGTATATTCAGATAAACACATCATTTAGGATATTTTTTCAATATAAGGGAATATAAACAGGGTCATACAGTGCCACTTATATTCCACTAGAGGTCAGCAGAGCAAAGAAACAGAGTGAAGCACAGCCACTGAAATTAGCACTTTAAGTCATGAAAACAAGTTGAGTGTTGTTACCAAATGCTGGAGAAAAAAAACTCTTTGTGATAATTATGCACTTAGAAGACAAATAAACTCTCAGCCAATAACAAAACTACACCACAGTGAACGATCAGACTATCAAGATTCGATCCTTAGAGCTGTAAAATATCAAAGTTAATGTGATCAGATAGGACTGAATGAGCATGATCATGAGTATTATTCAGTTATTTATTGATCCAGTAATACACCTCTTTATACATTACTGTATCATTGAAAGATTATGATGAACTATTTACTATTTACCCTGGTTCTAATATCCTTCAACTTTATTGTGTAATAGTGCATTGTATCAGTCTTTGATACTGTTTACTGTAATCAGTCATACATAGCTCCCATTAGGGCTGGGTAATATGATATAGTCAAAACGATATAAAAATGTCTATCGTATATATTTTTATATATCGTTTCTATTGCAATATAGGCTAAGCCTAGATTTTTTATTTTAGTTTTCTCTATAATGTCTCTTAAAATGGTTATAAAAGCGGCAAAATTCATTCTTCTTGGGATAAATAAAGTTGTCTTTCTTTTTAATTCACACAGCAGTATACAAAATAGGCTTTACCATGTGGTTATTTCGTTTAGACTATTTATTTATTGAATTACCAGAAAACATTGTGATATATATCGTTATAGAGATATGAAATTACATATGTCATTATAGAAAATGTTGGCCATATCACCCAGCCCTAGCTCACATACAGTATACTGTTGTAGTCTTCTAATATGCAAATTTGCTTGAATCTTTCTATTCCCTAAAAGTCTTTTGCTCACCTTGTAACAGTGACCTTTGTAACGTATTGACTTGGTGTATACCGACACTGTAAGAGTGGATTGGATAATTAGTAGGGCAATTAATCTATTAATTTAATTGCGATTAATCGCATGATTGTCCATAGTTAATCGTGATTAATCACAAATTAATCTTACTCGTGGGTACCCATAGAACCCATTTACATTCACATATCTGGAGGTCAGAGGTTTGGAGCGTTATTTAACCTCCTTAGCAACAAGCTAGCATGATGGTTGGTACCAATGGATTCCTTAAGTTTTCTAGTTTCATATGATGCCAGTATCTTCACTCTCGCTTTAAAGCTGAGCTACAACCTAAAAATCGCAAGTTACGTTAATGCGTTAAAGAAATTAGTTAAAACTAATGTGTGTTAACACATTATTATTGCGTTAACTTTGACAGTTATGTTTTATTTGATTCTGTGACCCATTTAGCATCCCTCATCCTCAAACATTTTACCTGCATATCATTATTATTATTATTAATGACAAATGTGTTTTTCATAGGTACTATTTGTGTCACAAATGCAGAGTTTACCCTTTCAGGCACTTCAGGGACGTCAGCTGTGGTGCGACCTAACATCACTGTAAATAATACCTACCTATTAGCCTCCAGCTGAGGAGCTGGCTCCTTCTGTGCTCTTTATTTGTGTGGGTGTGAACAGCGTACAACGTACAGCATAGTGGCAGGTAGTGTGCCCACTTTAACAAAAGCCAATTTTTACTCACCCTTTAACATTTAAGCTGTTGTGTAACTTCTTGGTCACACAAATCTTCTGCAGTCACGCCTCTTGAGATGATATATAATCATGCAATTAATTAAAATGTAGGAGAGGAAGCCAATAAGATCCTACCACTGATAGGTTGTTAAGAAACTAGATATGTTCATTTAATTTGCTAATATTCATCCATTAAACACCTAAATGAGCAAGGTGCTCAGTGACTTGTTGGTTCCTCTCAGGGTTTCTGGTGGTAGCGGTAAGGTGTTTTTGTTGTTATTGTCAATAGTAGTTTTGTTGTTGTTGATTGTTTCTTGTAGTTTTTTTTTTTCCTTTTTTTGTTCCTTATTATTTTTGTTGTTATTATTGGCATTTTATTGTTGTTGATTTATTGTTTTCTTTGCTTTGTTTTGGTTGAAGTTTGTTGTTATTTTGTCTTTGTTACCTTTTTTTTGCTTTGGATTTTAATTACATATTTGGTTTGACTTTGTGATGTAGGGTTTTTGTAGAAGAGCAGTTTCTACCGTCTACCGTAGATAAATAAGTCATGAATGAATGCAGTGCTGAGTTTTATAGTTATTATATTATTACATTTATTAGTTATTGAATCAATGTTTGTGTTTTGTTGAGTTTTGTATATTTTAAAGACCCATCCAGGGATATAAATGCCATGGTCCATGCTATCCCTATAAAGATAAACATTCAATCAATAAATACATATTAATGACCAGGGCGTAACAATCCATTGATCTGGATTGATATATCGATTAATGATCCACGATCCAATATATCGATGCGAGTGAAAACATCGATACAAATCATCGTCTTTAAGATACGCCCTTATTCTGAAATTATTAACTGATAAAAAAAAAACATTTGCACAGAAATATGAGAAATGTGTCACTTTATAGTGAACAACAGGAGATCTATTTTTATTCTTTTTTATTAAAAAGAATAGATTGTTTTTCATTTAAATGTCTGGAAGAGCCCAATAATAAATTTGTCAAATCATATTTTAGATGTTTTTTGTGAGTTGATAAATAAATAAGAAATGTAAATGTAACCGATTGTGTTAAATGGGCCCATGATATTGTCTCATATCGACCGCAGGCCCCTGAATTAAATTGAATCGAATCAAAATTTTATAGAGGAAGACTTTGTGATATCAGCAAATATTGTTTTAAAAGAATCAATATAATATTGTATCATGATGAAACTTGTGGTTTACACCCCGATTAATGACTCTCAGATTGATGTGAGCCGCAACAAAATTTGTCCCAAGAAAATAAAGCAAATGGTAACCCCTAACCCTAAATATAATCTATTTTATCCTCTTGTCCGATTCCTCACTGGCAATGTATTCCCTCGCTCCTAACCCTAAACCATACCTAACCCAACTCTTAACCTGAAAACCAAATCTTCCCCTCGAGCAATGTGAGCGACCAAAATGTCCTCACTGAGGTCTAAATCTCAAATTGGTCCTCACAAAGATGGAACAATACATGCAAACATACACTCACACACACACACAACTTGGTAATTGTACGAAAATAACACTCCCAAAGAAAAGCAAAGTTCAACATTTAGTGTCTTTATAAAACAGATTTGCAAAATATAGCCAAGGCTCATTCATTTAAATATGCATAAATAGCAAGAAAATACTTTCCCATTTCAATTCAAATCATGTTTTAACTTCTTTATACACAAATCAGAGATGAACATTATATGAAAAAACGGGGGCTTAAGCCCTCTTGATTTGTTGCAGCAGAGAAAACACAAGCATACTGTATCTAGCTAAAGCGGCAGTTCGATTAGTCAGAAATATACATCCTCTGAAGACACATTAAAACAAAGTCGTATTCAAGTCTGTGAAATATCAAAGTACACATCTTTGGATGGATGCCTTTTTAAAGATCAATATATATATATAGTTTTTACATCATCAGCAACGCAACCGTAATTAACACCACCATGGCCAAAACGTTTGTGTCTATGTACAATAGTGCAGACGAGGAGCTTAAATCAGAACAAGGCAGTGAAAAGGATAATAACACATTATCAAATATCCTGATTTGTTAGACTTCAAGTGGCTTCCCTTTGTTTTGGAATATCATTAAATAACCACGTTAGGATGAAACATACGTACAGGACATGTGCCAGACTACGCCCTGCTGTAATAAACCATTTTAATGTTCGTTTTATTGAAAGCACTTAAACACAATAAAACTCGTGATTTTTATGGATGAAGGCTTATTTATTTAAATTTGATTTTATTAATTTATGTCTACTCCACTTCCCTTTTGTGAAATGTAATAATAACCTTTTTCTATAATACATTTTTGATTATTTTTGTACATGTAATCATTTGTTTTACATTCATCATAGTCACCAATTCAACATTTTAACAATTGCAATAGGTCCTGCTCTGATTTATAGATTTATAGTTTCTTTGCATATGAATACTTTTCAGTATAAAAGCCTCATCTTATCTTGACATCGTAGAATTATGTAGTTTTTGAATTAATAGTATTTTAGACAACCTTGTAGATAAATAATGCAAATGATATATATAACAGCATTCCGATATGTTTTCCTCATTAGCAGTGTCAAACTGATCGCCTCCTCTTTAAATGCTGTCAAAATATTTGTAAACAATTCTTCAACATGACATCTGTGAAATTGTTTTCCAAACAAAAAAAGTCTGTTTTACTAACCGCCACATCAGCAGGCTTCTCATTGATCTCACTTTCACTTTTTCAAAAGGTGCTTTAGCTTCCTGGAGCAGAACAGACACAGAGATTAAAGAGACTTTCTTTCTTGTCCTTTTTTGTTTTTTCTTCTACAGACCGCGGCTCATTTGGCCGGCTCAGGGATGGGTGGAGCACGCTCCAGTCTCATGGTCCAGGGGTCAGAGGTCGCAGCATAAAATGGAGAGTGGGTAAGCACTTCTTCTCCAGCCAGGGCGAAGGCAAACACTCCCCTCTGCCTCCCTGCTCCGGCCTTCTCCTCCTCCGCGACACGCTTCCCCTCCGCTCGCCGTTCCTCCCTGCCTGCGCCGTCCCCGCTCTTAAATCCCAGACCCCTGCTGCCGAGCATCTCCCCAAGTCCGTGACTCTTGACTCCCTGGTATGCGGGGCTTAACCCGTTCTCCTCAAACCGGTTGTTGGTGGCCGCAGCGGGGGGGCACAGGAAGTTGCCGGCGGGCGTGGACCGCCAAGCAGCTGGTTTGCGTCCCCGCCGAGGGCGGGAGATGCGGCAGCTCTGCCTCTTGATGTGTCGATGTAGGTGGTCGGACCGCGTGAAGCTCTTGTAGCAGTGCTCGCACTGGTACGGACGGACGCCCGTGTGGATGCGCAGGTGGTTCTTCAGGTCGTAGTTGTGGACAAACTTGGAGTTGCAGTGGAGGCAGATGTAGGGGCGCTCACCTGTGTGCTTCCTCATGTGGATCTTGAGTTTGTCTTGTCTGAGAAAAGAACAAAACCACAATGTGTTTTATTCAGCGTGTTGTGGGTGGAAAGGTTAACGCATAAATTACAACACTGCATTTCTTTGTACTTTTACTAGCTTGTTTAGTTGAAGTGAGTTTAAAAGCCACTAAAGATGATTTAACAGTAAAGTTCTGCTCTCAAAATACCGGTGGAAAGTATGCCAAAGCAGGAGGATGTTGGTGATCATTAATGCAAAGAAACCAGCGGAGGGGGCTTTCCACTTTAAGCTCTTTGATTTAGTGAAAACAGATTAACCTCAGTCAAAAGAGCATGGGGGTACTTTTCCGTTAACCCAGCTGTTTTACATAACCTGGTGCTTTGAAGTCAAAACGCACAGGAACAGGAAGATGATCTCTGTGTGACGTATTAATATGAGACACTTATAGTGATAGTCTCCCAATTTGATACTATCACGATACTTAGGTGCCAATTCAATATGTATTGCGATTCGATATTATGATTTATTGAGTTTTTTGTTAACTTCTTTTAACACTAGATCATGGGAAAAAATTTAATCATACACTTCTAGGGACTTTTAGTTAGGAAAATATCTAAATGAATGCAGTCAAAATGTTTGATTTTCAGCATGTATGTAGTCACAGATGTTTATTTCCATATATGTATTTTATATATACAGTTCCCTTTGTTGACATCTTATTTTGAAAACCGGACGTAGTCACACGTGTCTACTTCCTCTAACTTCTCTAAGTCCGTCGCTAGCTCTCCCGTCAGCTCCGTTCTCTTTATCCATCCATGGTCAGCTCCATCGGGGCCGTTTGAATGTATTTAACATAAATGTCAGTATATGGGTGCTCTACGGTTGTAGCGTCGGCCCATTTGACCACGGAGACGAGAGCGACGGTTGGCTTGACCGCACGCTACTGCAATTTAACGTTTCCTGTCCGTGACAGAGTTAGCATGCAGCTTTAGCCGTCTAGCTCTGCTTTTCCTGCAATGTGTGAAACCCAAAGTGTTTCCATCCTTTACTGGATGTGTAGTGTTTACCCAGCTGGATTTAACATGTGAGAGTGGAGGTCGTATCCACGCTGACCCTCTGACGTTTTCTGCTTTGTCATTTCGGCTGGCTACTGTTTTTTGGTGACAGATACAGAACGAATATGACATCACGTTCCTCAGACTACAACAATAAGGGCGTTAACTTCCTTCTACCTCCGCATAAAGTCAAATGAAGCAAATATATCGATTCTGGCATCAAAAAATTTATTTCAGAATTGTAAAAAATAAAATAAAATTGCGATACATAGGTGAATCGATTTTTTTGTCCTCCCACCCCTAACTTATAGTGAAGTAATGATGATGTGATAAAGAAGTTCTGCCTCACATACCTGGTGAATCGTACTTCACAGATAGTGCACATGTACGGTTTCTCCCCCGTATGCGTCCTCATGTGTCGCGGCAGTTTCCCAGCTCCTTGGATGACCTTGTTGCAGATCGGACACTGCTGCGACGCTTTGGGCTTCATCTTCCTCTCCTCCTCCAGCTGCCAGGGAGGGAACAGTGCCCCCAGGTGGGATGCGGAGCTCAGGAAGCTCAGGTACGACCGAAAGTCGGCTTCGTCCTTTATCGGACCCAGAGCGTGACCTTCTGACGGCGCCGACCCAGCGTTCATGTTGCCGCCCAGGCCCGAGCTGACAAACTCCTTCAGGAAGTTGCCGTGGAGCAGACTGAGCGGGATCTCCTCTTTCATCTCCTCCTTTATGATCTCTCTTTTCACAGCTAGATCCAGGGGCCTGGAGGCCTCGAGCGGCGTAGAGGTGGGGAAGGCGTGGGGCAGCCGGGTTTGCGGCGAGGCTCCTGCGTGGGGATGCTGGTGGTGGCTGGGGTCCAGGAGCTGCTTGGGGAAGGCTGGGAACTCTGCGGCCCACATGGAGGGGTAGAAGCCTGGGAGGAGAGGAGAGAAGTTGGCCCTCCTGTCCAGTGTTGACATCCGGGGGTAGAGACCCTCCTGGAGGAGAGACTCGATGGAGAAATCCTTCAGAGCCCGACTCTCCATACTCTCCTGCAACACAAGACGGCATCATCAGCTTCTTGAACTTCAGAAAATACGAGACTAGTAGTAGAAATAACGAAACACTACCTGTTTTCCTCTCATGGCGTCCGGAGACTGTGACTGTGACGACCCTCTGTGCAGGTCAAACTGCTGGTGGTACGTGGAGGTGCTGGGAGGCGGTGAGTCCTCCGTCCCCGGAGGCGTCTGCTCCCCCCTGCTCTCCGACGACTGCAGCGACCTCTCGCTGACGTTGTCCTCCTCGTCCTCCTGCTCGTCCTTCCTTGACCCCTCATCCTCCTCTTCGTCCTCCTCCTCTTCCTCCTCCTCGTCCTCCTCTGCATCCTCCTCTTCTTCTTCTCCCTCCTCCGCTCTCCCTCCTCCTCCTCCTCCTCCACCACCACCACCTTCACCCCCGCTGTCCATGATCTCCAGGCAAACGTTGATGATGCAGGGAATCTCCAGCATCTGGGCCGCGTTCAGGATCTCTTTGACGTTGGACGCCGTCACGGTCAGAGTGGAGGTGTAGGCGAACTCCAGGATGGCCGTGAGAGGCTCCGGAGCCACAAAGTCGATTTCGTACACGGCCGCCATGTGATGGTGGTCCCCGCCGTCAGCGGTAGCGACCGTGAAGAGCTTCTTGAAGTACTGGCTGCAGGCGGCCAGAACGGAGCGGTGGGTACGGTACTCTTGGTCGCGGACGATGAGGATGACATCGCAGAGCAGACCTTCACGACGCTGCTCATTGAGGCTGCAGAGGACGTCACTGCTGTGGTTCGGGAAGGGGATCCCGATCAGATCCTCTTCTCTGTGATGAACCATTCTCCTCCCTGTTGCTTATCTAGATCGAGGGAAATAACAATGAACTGTTTAGTGACACTTAAATAAGAAGGTCAAACTGAAAAATACACACATTTTGCTCCCAAAACTTCCATTTATCCACACACTTTATTTATTTTTTTACTTATAGTCTTGTCTTTAGTGTCGTGCCTCTCATGTAATGCCATAAACCCCTGGTAATCTTTCAAAAGCCTGCAAGGTCATTTTACACTTAGAACAGTTTTGAAGCTATTTTGAGAATCCTTAGAGACTTTTTAATCCGTCAATACTCAGCCCGCCACACAATAAAACATTTTTAACACATTTCCAGACTTGTGACTCTATTTCCTAATCCCCCCCCCCCCAAAAAAACCAACAACATTTGGTACAACACACAAACGAAGTATGACGGTGCTATTATGAAAGAAGTAAAATAACATTAATATAGATATTCAAATGTTATTATTGGGTTTTCAAACATTTACACATTGTAAATTATACAGTATGTCAACATCTGTAGCACTACCACCCCACACCCCTGGGAGACTGGTCAACACAAAAAATAAATAAATGAATAATAATAATAATAATTATTATTATAGTAACGAATATTGTAAAGAATATACATTTAAAAAAGGGAAAGAGAAAAATAAATAGTTAAAATAGAATTAATATAGATGATACTTGACAATAAAACTTTAAAATATTGGTTCATGTTGTAAATTGTTTTCCTCAGGTCTCTTGTAAAAGAGACTTTGACCTCAATGAGACTTCCTGAATAAATAAATCTTAATTAACAAATAGAGATGATATCACAAGGGTATCGTCTTGGTTTGGATTACAAACAATTTAGGAAAGGATTCAAATAAAATAGTTGTCGTACAGCTGATTTTTGTTCCGCATGGACAGATGAGACTGAGAAATCTGAAAACACCTGGAGAATGTTATACAGCGATTCATTTGAACATAGTCGGTTTCTCGCTCCCTCTGCAAACAATGTCGGCATTGTAAACATTTTAGTTTTCACGGCGATGAAGCGACACTTGATTTTGCAGCAGGGATCGGTGATGAGGGGACGTTTAAGCAAATAATGAAATTATCCTAAAACATTGATTAAAAGAGTGCGACAGGAGGGCACGCAGCTTCCATTCATTACAGTAGATGAAGGATTTTCAGAAATATTTGAATAGATGGAGGCTCTAAACCGAAGCTGATATTGTTAACAACAATGAGTGACAGTCTCGCTTTATTAAAGTATACTGTAGGCATGCTTGTTTGTGTGCCATCTGTGCAGCGAAGGCAACAAGTGGTAAATACAGCATGTCTCATCACATCGGGTAATATTTATTCTTGAATGTGCGATCACGATTTCTTGTAGGAGCGTTGTTGTGTGAGTTAGGGAAGCCCATCATCTTGATAAGACATTAGTTGACTTCTCTTGCAGTAATATTGTTTTCTGTTTGTGATGATGAGAGTTTCTGTGATAATGTGTCCATCCCTCTCTGTCTGCCTCCGCCAGATATGAGCAAGAAGCAAGCCGATACCTTCGCCCCGAACAATGCAGTGTAATTGGGATGTGGTGAGAAGTGAAGACAAAAGAGGTCAGATTGCACTCTAGATACTGTATCCTGTCAAAATGCTTACTTGTGCAGTCTATCCTCTACACACTTTTGATTTACAGCACGCTGACTACAGTAGGAGCGTGATGTTTACGAAGCGCGCACGAGGCTCTGTCCACTTTTCTTTAAAACCATCACTCCACAGAGTTCCTACCTGTTGATTCACTGCGCTGTTGCTTACAGTCACGGTGATAAAACTTCCTCTGGCACGGCGCTCATTCATTCACATCTATGAATAGAGCTTAAACTTAGCCGTCCACACTTGGTGGTCAGTGGAGGCATGTGTAGATAAATACTTTGAAGCGGGGCCCCGCTCACCACAGCTGCATTGTTGACTGGCTCTAAAAGGGCTGAAGCCACACACACACACACACACACACACACACACACACACACACACACACTGAGCATCTTGCTTTTGTGCTGCGAGGGGATCACACCAGAGAGGAAAAAAAAAATAAAAAATCTCAGAAAATCCCTTAGTTCACCTGCAGGTATACAACTTGGATACCAATCTTACATGTAGTTTATTCTTGTCGATCTTGTTGCTAGGTAACTGTTGCTATGTTCATGCCATTGACAGTGTGGTCATAATTAAAATGTCTACAGAGGGGGTGGTGGTATAGGATATAGGCCCACAGACAGAACTACCTCGAACTACCCCGATGGGAACAAAAGAGCGACAGAGGAAGTTGTCAGCTGATTAAAATTATATATTTTAAATTCTATCTGTATTAAATTTCATACAGTGTAGTCGTGCAAATCCTGTGCTTTAGACTCAGGTAACTTCTGTCACTGATTCAGATTAATGTGCGCCTATAAAGACATATCTATTATACTTCACGCCATGCGTCCATAAAAGCAATAGCCTGGGTAGAAGGTGAGAGAATCACCAGAGAGAGACTAAGGGAGAGATCAGATGGCCCTAAAAGTTCCCTAACAGGTTGCACAAACACCAGCGGAGGGGCCCCTCCCTGTAACAGCCTGCCAAGGCAAACAATAGTGCAGAGCTTGGAACAACAGTGAGTGGATAAGAGGGAGAGAGAGAGAGAGAGAGAGAGAAAGAGAGTTTGACTGGGAGGGCTCGGCGAACCCACTGTCATTCGTTTTGCTCCTGACCCATCCCACCCACTCCTGGAACTATGAGACACGTGTTGCTGTTGCTGTTTGTTCGCCTGGTGCCCCGGCGAGCACCACTCCCCTCCCGTTCCCACTGTTTGCCTGCCACCAGCTAGCACTAGCTCTTAGCGGCCGGCCCCTAATTACAATGTGGAGAGGATCTAAGGAGGATGTGCCACATAGACAGGGAGGGGAGGAGGGCACCGCGTTCCCACCGCAAGGTCCTGGAGCGACATTTCATCAGCCCTTCAACAGCCTTAACCCTTTACACCCCCCCCCCACACCCTCCCACCACCCTCCACCCATCAGGGCAGCCAGGGTGTGGACGCCTTGTGAAAGGACTCTGATAATTACTGTTTAAGTCATTTGGCTCTTTACTCTTCCAGTAAAGTCATGGAAGGAAACTTTTTCTTCATTGATTAAAAAGTCAATTTTTGAATAAGTAATAGGGCTGTCAAAGTTAACGCGATAATAACGCGTCAACTCAAACTTGTTTTAACGCCACTAATTTCTTTAACGCATTAACGCAACTTGCGATTTTTTAGGTTGTAGCGGGCTCAGTTTTAATATCATGTCATAACCATGTCACACTAGCATGTTGGGAAGGAGGATCAATAACGCTCCAAACTTACACAAAATTTGGTGAGTGGGTTTGCAGCACCTGTGAGGGACAATATTTGTCATTGTTTTGTGTTGTTAATTTATTTCCAATAATAAATATATACATACATGTTGATAGGAGTATTAAATAATTAACAAATCTCCCTTTAAGGTACATTTTGAAGAGATAAAAATATGTTTGATTAATTTGCGGTTAATCATTTGAATCGATTGGCAGCCCCAATAAATAGTGAAAGTCATGTTTTGTTGCTGTAGCTACCTATTTCCGTTTAGCATCACTGAATGAATTTACTTATTTCAGTTCCATGTGTGAAAACTATTCATACGGAGCTCAGTATCAGCTCAATTATTAAACTGACCTCTAATGGACGGTCTGTCTGTCTCTGTTTCCGCCCGCCTGTACCGGCCACGTCTCCTCTCATGCCTCACTTAGTCACCAACACTTTCAACTCAGCACTCCCACCCCAAATTATGTGTCACCTCCATTCAGTGTCGTCTTTCTCCCGAGAACTTCATCTGCTTTCCCGGGCTCTGACCACCACAACCACCTCTTCTTCTTAATCATTCTCCTCTTCCTCCTCTCCTCCTCCTCCTCCTCCTCTCCCCATCCCTGTATCATCATTATGCCCAGAGTCGAGCGGCTAACTTGTCCCCAGCCCTGACCGCTCAGGCCACAAATCAGCAGCTAATGTCCATCTCAACCCTTGTCACGGGCAGACACTCATTTGGCCTGTAAGCTACAACACCCAAAGCCTAGTTTATCCCTGTCAGGCCCGGCGCATCCACCTGACCCACATGCTAAATCACCAGCAGCCAAAGTTTACCCCTGTCACCAACTGCCCATAGCAAACACCTGCTAAACAACTGTCACACACGGACAATTGCACAGCCAATCATTTACAGTATTGACAGCCAAAATCCACCGCCCTTATTAGGAGAAGACATTCATTTGACCTACTGTGTGAGCGAGTCCATTATCACCAGTAACACACCAGTGCACCTGTTTCACCAGGAGACACCTCCCTTGGTTGGAGTTTTAAATGACAATTGTCTGGAGCCTATAGGCCGCATAGGGTTTTTAAATTCTCCTAAATCTTAATTGCTGTCAACTCGAGCAGGCGAACAGTATATAATGCCAGTTACACAAAATGTTTTTATCTTTACAATAATGATGAAATGTCAGGGGCCTAATTTGAGCATTTAACCGCACAAGTTTTGCTTAAAAGTTGCTTGAAACTTATTTGCGGGAAGTTTACACAGAGTTTGGTGCACATTTATCCCACAATTAAACAAATGTTGTTGAAGACTGTGCTGTCATTTCACATTATTAATGTAAGTGCAGACTGACTTATATTATTTAGCATTTTTGGTAGAAAAATCAGCCTGCAAGTTCAACACATTTCCTAAAATTTTGCACATTAACTTCACTTTAAATAACAGAGATTTATGTTAATGTTTTCAACAGGTATACCAATAATTTCATTATTAGATATTCAGCAAATAATCAGCAATTTATTCCTTTAATTGCAACTTAGTTTGAATTTATTAGATGTGCGATAGAAATATTTGAAGAAAACACTGAGTCTGGTCTTAAGAGATCTGGAGGCCAATTTAGGTCGCTCGGCTCCTTAAAGAGCCCGTTTGCACTAAGTGTCATCTCTGGAGCCTTCAGGGGGGCCCACAGCTACACACCATTATCTCTCTCACCCCCCAAAGTAAACAAAAGTTTTCGGGTTCGCTGCTGAATATCGGGTTAAGTGATTAAGATTGTTGCTTCTAGATTATTTGCCACCTAACGGACAGGTTTTATTTTTCTTCTACATCACCTTATGTTTCTCTGCGTCTTTGTTTGACCCCCCCAAATGAACAGAAGAACTCCAGAATAGTACAATATAAAATGAAAAATATTTTTTTTTGAAGGAGGGATATTATTGCAGTTTTATAATTAAGCCTTGGTCAAAACGTATCCTTTGTTTCTATTTTTCTAATATTCAAAAATGAGTCCATGAATTACAATAACGTGTTGAAAATGATAAAAAAAAAAAAAGGTTTGTGAACAAAAGTGAAAAAGCGTTTATTACACACTGGCAGGTGCAGGTTAAAAACTGACTGCAGCTAATGAGATATAATCAGAGTTACAATGTGTGATTAAAGCAAACCTGTAATTGGTATGACATTGATCTCTAATGAATTTCCTGTCACAGTTTGTGAGCCTGTTGAGTAGGTGTTTAAACTGCAGGGTAAGTGATTTAATAAATGTTCCTGTATCTGACACACATGAAGTATACCTTTTTATTTTACATTTTATACGCAGATGAATTGCCTGCATTTCATTTTGTTTCTGTAATTTTTAACAGTTGTTTTAATTCAGCAAGCACAAACAAATCTTAATACGTGAACGACAAACAACTGGTAAACAATTTTAAACTGTGATACTAGTCGTGACGTTTTGTAACTACATGAGGTAAGAGGTCTATAAGCTGGCTGACAACAAGCCTGTTGTAAACAGTAATTTACAGCTCAGCCTCAAATCCATAACATGTTTTTATTTTGTCCCCACTCACAAACATCCCCTTTTATCTTTATGAATTACCTGAGTGTTTATTTTGGATTTAAAGGAGAATGTCGTATAGATATGGAATATCTAAAAAAAAAAAGTGCAATGTGTAATTACCGTTGGAGACAAAACACATACTTAAGTCCACTTAAACTACTATGTTTGACATTTCCAAGACGTGCTGTGATGCTATAAACGCTCGGCGCTATTTCCAGAATCTTTACGGCACAATATTTACACTACAGCCTAAATAATTACACGAGTCATTAAGTGACTTTATTGACCTGTTTGCACCTCGTCAGGCCTTTATGATGTAGAGCGGAGAGGCTACAGCACTCGTATAAACACTCTTTAAAGACACGTGTGCTCACTGTAACACAAGTGCGAGCTTGTTCACACGCATACGCACTCAGAAACAATGTGACAAATTATTACGGACACAGACACACACACCCATGTGCACACTCCACGAAAAACTCTGGCTTCCACATAAATTCACACATGTCTTGATACGTTTCCCCGGCATTCCTCAGCTTTCGGCACCCATCACCTACCGTGCGCCTTCAGTTTCTCGATTCGCCTCACGTGTCTTTGTATTTCCAGACTACTAAGAGGCTCTGTTGCTCCTCGCTTGACCTCTCAGCATTGCCCTTTTTTAATTGAAACACAGCTGCCTTTCTCTTTGCCAGTCTGTCAATCAGTCAGCCCGGGCAGTCAGTCCATTCACAAGCTCCCCACACCGGCCACGGATGCCCATTCACAAAAAACACATAAAAAAACACCCGAGGAGGAATATCCAATGAAGAGAAGCAAAAAAAAAGCAGCGCACACAGAGGAGAGCAGAGTGTGATTCTTGGGTCTGTCTGTGTAGCAGAGTGGCTAGTGTGGAGTTAAGAGCCAGGCTCACTGTTGTGTGTGGCTCATGTAGGACGAGCGAGAGAGTGAGAGGAAGGGAGGGAGGGCAGCAGCACACTGCGCTGTGCGGAGATGTCGCACCACTAGTTTTTATAGCAGGGTGGGTAGCTGGAAGATAATAATACCCCATCCTCCTCCACAACACAAGTTTAAGCGCACTGTGTAATAAGCCCATGGCGCAGACACCCTCTGATTTAGGTCAGACAAAATGAATTTTTAGTTGTGTTAGAGTGGATTTTTTTTTGGTATAAAGGGACCGGGGCGAAGAAACTCGAAAGGGGTTGTTTGGGGAGACGGAGGGAGGGTAAAAAAAAAAGGAAAAGAGAAAGAGAGAGAAAAGTTGGAGAACTATTTTGTGCACCTCTCTTGGTTAGTCTCAAGCTGAGATGATGAGATGGACTAAAAGTAGTCACGCAGAAGCAGCTGCGACTTAAAGCCAGTTAGTTTCAGTTTTACACCTGTTTAAAATGGACTCCTGCTGTTCTCTCTTAAAGAAAAGTGAATCCTATACTAACATTTAACAAGCTCTTTGAGACCTTCAGACAACGTGGGGATTAAAGACAGACAACGAGGTGCTCGTACGGGCAAGTGTAGCCCCCATAAATGCTCTGTCACAACAGACTAATTACTGAAAACACATTAACACACTTTGGCGGGAGGCACCCTGCATTCAGAGCCCTATAAAACTGGCTGATTCAGTCAAAAAGGAAATATTACTTAAAAGCAGACAACATCTGAGACAGAATTGAACCACAAAAGGCTGAAAAATACCACAAGCGACCGCCTGTGTGCAGACCTATTTTCCTTTTTGTTGAAACGTTTCAAAAACCAGGTTGAAGAGAGCAGAAGGCCAACGTTTGGATTCCTGTTTTGAGTCAGAAAGCCGCCCGAAGCGGGGTAACAGTTGGTGAGCGCACCACCACCACCTCTATCTGGAGGAGGTGGAGGAAGTTTTATGCAGAAAGGTGTAGAACTTCAGTGTCGAAGGAGGAAGCCTGTTTAGCGGGTGTTTGAGGAGATATTCAACATAAAGAAAATGTATAAAGAGCTGTAACAAGTTCATGGCAACAAAAACCTAAAGGCACTTCCTCAGGGTGTGTGTTTATGACACAGCAAGAAACAGAGAAATAGTGTTTCCTTTTCTTTCGCAGACAGGCCAAATGTTATGACATAGCACATTCACAAGATCTGAAACAGCCATTGGGCTTTTTCCTGTATGACATAGTTAAACCACGCCTTTGTAATATTTATTCATTTCTCTCAATTAAGTTTGGTTACAGCAGAAAGGCATCACTGCCTGGGTGATAATATATTTAAATGAACAGTGTGTGGGATCTGGCGGTATCTAGCGATGAGGTTGAAATTGCAAGCGTGTAGAAGAGCTACGGTGACTGATGGGAAAACGTGAATGGCCCTCTCTAGAGCCAGTTGTTGTCAGAGTTAACGTAGGTCATTTGGAGCAGAGCCAGTGCGTAGAGTGCTTGTGTATGTGGGAAGTGAGTGGTGAAGCGAGAGAGAGCGGCAGCGGCGGCGGGAGCGAGTAACGTTATCGGCTCCAGCCCAAGCCGCTCTGGGATGCTGTAGAAACATGGTGGTGCAATATGGCGGTGCAACACAGTGGTGCAATATGGCGGACTCTGTGAAGAGGACCCGCTCCCTATGTAGATATACACGGCTCATTCTAAGCTAACGAAAACACGATTCATATTTTCAGGTGATTATACACTAAAGAAAACAAAGTTCTTAATATTATATTCCATCTCTGCCAATAGATTTCCCCTAGTTATTACACACTGGTCCCTTTTAAAGAGGACTGCATTTTGTCTGACAGACCTAAAAACGAAACTGTGGTGCAGATAATAAATCTAAATTTAATAAAAGAACGAATCCCAGCAGTTTCTCTCATTCATAAAGGTAGAATATGCAGTGAGCCATTGTTATCATAGTGGTTACTGGACCTTCAAATCTGCTAAAATATGTCCAACCATCCATAAATCATAACCGACAATCAGACCGTGAAAGCAGTCAAATTGTGTCGAGTTAACCTCCACAAACAAGTAGACATCAGAGTGTACATCAGACTGCTATGCCCACTTCCCTTTGGGGAAAACATGGACTAAAGCAAACCGCAGCCCATGCCCTGGTGGTTTACACTGTTTTGTACAGGGGTGAGAGCTGAGGCCAGCTCACATTGGCATCTAGTATATATAAACAGGGTTAGCCACTAACTGCTAGCAGGCCAGCCAGACGGCCAGAAAAACAACATTTGCCATCTTATAAGATCGGCTATCTATTCTAAACGCGCCGCTGCCGTCATAGCAGCACACTCTAAGTGGTACCTGTGTGGACTGCTTTGTTCTGAACTCTGTACAACTGCAGGCTGTTGTACTGCAAACTGCCGTGATAGACACAAACCAGTTGGTGCAGACATGCGTACATGTGTAAAACACACTGATTTGCTCTGCAGCTCATTGGGAGGTGTAAATTCATACGCGTTTCGGCCTTATTACAATGCGTACACAGTATAGCATGGCTAAAAGGCAGATTTACACCGTGGTTATGAATGCAACAGTTTTATATACTGTAATACAAGCATAAAATCAGTTATTATATTGTCTAATGAGAAAGAAAAATGATCAGTTCTGTGTTTTATATTTCTTTATTACACGGCTCTGTTGAATACTCGATTCCAATTGGTCAATCCCGGCGGTCTGTTATTTCTTTATAACATACTTTTGCTATGTATAACAGACCGTTATATTTACAATAACAAGCTCTGATGTCGGACTCTGGCAGACCATTTTTGCGTCAAATTAATGACGCAAAAATCATCAAATCATCAAATGAACGTACAGCTAGCGGGTCATTGTTGTGAAATAAAACCACTTCAGGGCGATGCAAGCTTCGCGGGTCGGGGTCCACCACATCGCCCTGTCGGGGTTTTATTTCACAACAATGATCGGCTCGCTGTACATTATCTCTTACATAATCATCAGGCTAAATATTATTTACTTTCCCCCCCACCGTCCTTCGCGAGTGTCAACGCTGTTACACACAGCGTTACACACTAGCAGCGTTTAATTCGTACTTCAACATATTTTTTTGAACTGTTGTTTTTATCATGAATACTTTTGCTAAAAAAAGCAACATTATTTTTTTCCTGGAACGAAGTTGATTTTCTGAGTGTTCACATTGTGGATAAAGGTATCAACCAATCACGTTGTGCAGAACGGGTTGAGTTGCGCCGATATTTATGAAATAACAACACAAAGGCTCCAAATAAAGCAAACTTTATTACTCCTTTCAACCTTGACAAAGGCAGCGCAGACCAGATCCACTCCTTCCTTTCTTACCTATCACAATAAAAGCCCTAGACATATAATATTTGCATGTGAGTATTTTGCGTTTTCATGTTGTTTATTATACCCCCGCGACAACGTAGTATATAGCGTATATAGCGCTCCGCGTGTACTTTCCGGAGCAGAACTCGGAAACTATTAAATCTAGGAACTTCAAATTTGGTATGATGGTTGGCAGTGTGGTCTAGTTGTGCCTTTTGGGGGTTAGAAGTCCAGGGTGACCAAATCTTTTGAAATTTTTGCCAAAAAAAATATTTTTTTTCCACTTCAATTTCATTTCCGGAGTAGAACTCGTTCCATTAGTTCCAAAAGGGCAAAGCCTTTGGCCCTACTTGAGTAGGGGTCAAGCAGTGAGCGGGGGGGTATGTGAGCCATGCTCACTTTTGCCTTGTTTGTCACACCCCCGATGTGTAAAGGCCTGTGGGATATACCAACACGTGGTGAGTCTTCGCTTCAGTCTGAGTCAGGCCGAGGGACAATAGTTGAAAATTGTCTTTTCGGCTAACACTGGCACATTTACAGTGATGTTAATCAATGTGCATTGTCCCTGAGAATAAAAAAAGACAGTGACAAAACACAAGGACTCAAGGGGGGCTGAGCGAGAGTCATCTGCTTTGTCTGTCTGGCGTCTCAACATACCTGTTTACTGCCACCTGCTGCACCCAGCAGGATTCACGTACCAGGGCACCAGATTGGCACTTTGGAGGGGGGGATGGGGTGTGAAGCATCATTACATGAAGTTGATATCATGGAGACTTTGATGCTGTACAATATCACAAACACTGTGACATCTCTCAGAAGACTAAGAATGCAGACTGTATTGTAGCAGCAATACAGCCACATACCATGGAACACAAATTTGTCACTTTGTTCCTTGAACCTTAAAACCTACTAGCCCTGAATACTGATCACTTAATGCTGTTAATATTATCGGTCATAGAAGATTTTTAACAAAAAAGGTTTTCCCTTCACTACTTATAGGGATGCACCGATACCACTTTTTTTCAGACTAAGTACAAGTACTTATATTTGGGTACTCGCCGATACCAAGTACCGATACGAGTACTTCTCTGTGCCAAAAGACCCTTGTTAACAGCCAGCTGGAGGGTGTGAGCGACACACGGCAGGCTGGGGAGTCCTGCATACGAGGCGGTGCGCCGTGACTGGCTCTAGGTCGGCTTGGAAAGGCTCGGGGCGAAGGTGGCTCGCGGCCGCAGCTTTACAGCGCTCCCCGCCTGTACCTCGCCGCACCGTGACGGTGTTCCCTGCTCCCGGTGCGACTGTCGACCGGGGCGGACTGTCCTCAGTGCGCCCCAACCGCGTAGTGCCGCGACCCACGTGAAAGGCGCCAGAGGTCTGTGACGTTGTCGGCAACCCACCCGACCCGTCTTGAAACACGGACTTAGGAGTCTAACGCACGCGCGAGTCAGAGGGTGCAAGCAAAACCCAGTGGCGCAATGAATGTGAGGGCCGGCGTGCCGGCTGAGGTGGGATCCCGGCCCAGCGGAGTCGGGCGCCCCACCGGCCCGTTTCGCTTGTACCGTTGGGAGGTGGAGACTGAGGACCCGAAAGATGGTGACGAGAGGTTAATGTCGCGCTGCTGTAAAGTTGTATCGGAGCCGTTTTGCGAGTATGAGTACGAGTACGAGTACGAGTACGAGTACATGAGCACAGTATCGGACAGGATAGTGCATCCCTAACTGCTTACTCTAAGAAGGGGGGAAGCAATAATTGTATAATTTGGGGAGAATGGACGCTTTCCTCCCCAAAAAGAACGACAGCATCAGTTGTTTCGTTTCCCCAAAATGATGTTTACACTCAAGTGACAAAGCCCCGTAGTGGCCGTAATAATTATGACTCTAGTCTGTCTGGTGACTTGTTATAGAGCGACAAAGTCTGCGTCCGTAGGAGGTTAGGCTACTCTATCAACTAAACAAAATAAATCACCATGAGATCTTTCCTAAGCAATAAGGCTGAACAGCTGTCTGACACTATTTGAAAAAGAGTCTGATGGCGTCAGATGAAAACCAATAAAAAAACAGGTGGGGATAACATACGTAACTATTCCATTAAATGATCAGGGTGCACTCAACCACTAAAGACAGCTTAATTGCCATTTAGTCGCTGCCCGGAAATCGGTGCAACAAGAACATGCACAATATGCTGCCAGAACGGCCAGTTCCTGTTCACGTACGCTTCACAGGTTCACTATTTACCGAGAGGTAGACTATTAAATTAGCAAAATAATCAAACGCCGACAGACTTAGCCGATCGCCGATGGCAAAAAAAAAGCGTGTAAAAGGAGTTGAGGGAAATACTTCTCAGACCTTCCCTGGATTAATAACTGTAGAGACAGACAAGCACAACCAGCCCGACTTGTGCCCTTTACCCTAGTGTGTCGGAGCCCAGGTGTGGCCTGGTGTGGGAGAGAAGCAGGAAAGGGAGGCAATCATCCCCCGAACAGTCCAGAGATAGAGCATCGCAGCAGCCTCCGCAGGTCTACACCCCCCTGTCTCCAGTCCAAGGACGGAGACACACAGGCGCGATGTTGCTTTAAACACAAAAGGGAGGCAGGCGTGTGTGAAAACCTACCGTACGCTCGCTCAATCACAGAGACACGCACCCATCAGTCAGGTCATTAGAGCTCACCTTGGAGCATGCCATTCGGGTGAGCGAGGTGAGGGCGTTTCCTCTCTGCTGACCTGTCTGTCTCTGCTTTAACTTTCTCTTGTTTTGTCTTTTTCAAACATCCTAATCGGCATCGGAAGCTTTGCCAGAAGGGGAGGTAAAGTACACAAGCTGCATATTTAGAGGCAGAGAAGGAGTTACAGTGTTTCACAGGTGGCTGTAGTTTCATTGTATGAACTCGCTGCTGTGTGAGAGGATAACTTGAATGTCTGTGACAGACAAAATAGAAGTATTCTTTGTGTTGTATATATGAAAATGCATTCTGGATCGGAAACTGCAAACAAAAACGTACAAGGAGTCAAATCTCCTCAACCACCGCTTTTTACTTTGCTGCTTCTGAATGTATTTCAGTGTTGTGTTGCGTTCATTTGATTTGCTTGGTGTGAATATTTGTGTGTGTGTGTGTGTTTGGGAGGGTCGTGGGGTGAATGAGGACAACTCCTTATGGTGATAACGAGAAGGAGGCCAGCCTTGGCGGGACAGCCTCTGTCTGCCCTCAGGTAGTGTGTGTGTGTGTGCATGTTTGTGTGTGTGTGCGCATGTGTGTGTCAGCAGGAGAGCCCTCGGGCACTCTGGCACCTCCTAATTAAAACCAGTCAGGCTGCAGGGCAGGGGAGACAGATGCCTGTCATGACACACACACACACACACACACACACACACACACACACACACACACACATGCACATGCACAAGGTTGGCGGACCACATTCAACCACATGCACACTCACAAATACACATGTGATGCGTAGGTCAGCTATTTTTGGACTCATCCCACCCACTCAGGTATCACACAGGTAACTAATCTGTGTCTGACCTAAAAGAGAAAGTGGTGAAATCAACAGCAGGTCATGTTAATAATAAGGCCGCTAATAATCCAGGACAAAGAAAATGTTGTTAGCTGCGAGTGAATCCATTCCTTATTTTCAGTGGTTAGCCCTTAGGTTAAAAACAAATTTGGCTAATTTGGGTTAAAAAAAATCAGTCAATGAACTTTCTTTAGTTTTTCACCTGCTGGAGTATGACCAACTATAGTTCACCAGTGACACAAGCGCGCCTCACACTCCCTCACATGCAGTCGTGACCCGTTGTAGCCTCCAGATTGACACATCTCTCTTCCTCCCCGGCACAGAATGAGACATAATTGTGCTGAATGTCTGTTACCTGCCGAGTCTGTCACATTTTATCTCTGTTCCCCCATGTACGGCCCAGAGCTGCAGGCGACCACATATAGTACTTAGCAGGCTAACTGCTGTTTGTCTGGGGTGGGTGGGTGGATCAAGGCATGCTGCTCTCCTTTCTCTCCCAGTGATTAGATAGCATAAGCAGGCCAGCTAGCCTAACCCACACACTCATGTCTCTAAAAACTGCCATCCAGCCCCGCTTTCTCTCTCGCTGCCTCTCACACACAGGTGGGTGGACCCACTTATTCAACCCAGATCTTTCTTTTAGACATTATGAAATCGTGCTCTTTTTTTCCCCCCTCCCTTTCTTCTTTTCTTCATCCAACTCCCTGATGTTTCCTGCAGATCTGTTCTAGTAAAGCACAGCTTTAATTTCTCTAATTTACTAGACGATAATTTTGCCTGATTGCCGAGCTGAGAAATGTGTCTCTTTGCACTTGTCACTCGGCTGAGGTTTGGTGGGTTGCCAGTGGTTACAAGAGGCCTATTTTCTATTATCTAGGTAACATTCAGGAAACACCCACAATTTCTATGTAAAACGCTTCATTGCACAAGCACAATACAAACTGTGGCCGCACACTGACATTTCAGACTTTGAAATGTATGACAAATAAATATTTCTCTGACGACTTTTACCCCTGAATACAAAAACCCACTACAAGAGACATTTTCCACTGTGATTTAGTAAAGATAATGCTAATATAAGTGCTATAGTGTTACAAGGAATTAATTGAATAAAAGGTTAAATGGAAAGTTTAAAGTAATTCATGAACTCTCAGCAGCTGCTGGTGTGTTGCAATTAAGATTTTAAATTAAAAATATTAGATCTGTCAAAGTCAACGCGATAAAAAGGCGTTTTAATGACACTAATTTTGCCACTAAAAACGCAACTTGCGATTTTTAGGTTGTAGCGGGCTGAGTTTCAAAGCTAGAGTGAAAATATTGTCATTATATGAAACTAGAAAAACCTAAAGAATCCATTGGTACCAACCATGTCATACCAGCTTGTCGCCAAGGAGGTTAAATAACGCTCCAAACTTACGCTTAATTTTGGCAAGGAAAAACTGTCATGGCTATTTTCAAAGGGGTCCCTTGACCTCTGACCTCAAGATCAGTGAATGTAAATAGGTTCTATGGGTACCCACGAGTCTCCCCTTTACAGACATGCCCACTTTATGATAATCACATGCAGTTTGGGGCAAGTCATAGTCAAGTCAGCACACTGACACACTGACAGCTGTTGTTGCCTGTTGGGCTGCAGTTTGCCATGTTATGATTTGAGCATATTGTTTTATGCTAAATGCAGTACCTGTGAGGGTTTCTGGATCAATATCTGCCATTGTTTTGTGTTGTTAGTTGATTTCCAATAATAAATATATACATACATCTGCATAAAGCAGCATATTTGCCCACTCTCATGTTGATAAGAGTATTAAATACTTGACAAATCTCCCTTTTAAGGTTCATTTTGAGCAGATCAAAAATGTGATTAAATTGCGATTAACTATTTCGATTGATTGACAGCCCCTAAAAAATCTACCTCAAAACTAATGTTATATACAGATGCAAATAAGTCATACTCGCAGGGATTTGTATACCAATCAATAATAATATAAACACATTTCTAATATTACAAAAGGCCAGCTCCAGTTTAGAGCTGCAACAATTAATCGATTAGTTGTCAACTATTAAATTAATCGCCCACTATTTTGATAATCGATTAATCGGTTTGAGTAATTTTTGTTAAGAAAAAAGTAAAAATTCTCAGATTCCAGCTTCTTAAATGTGAATATTTTCTGGTTTCTTTCCTCCTCTACGACAGATAACTGAATATCTTTGAGATGTGGATAAAACAAGACATTTGTGGATGTCATCTTAGGCTTTGGAAAAACACTGACCAACATTTTTCATGATGTCATGACATTTAATACACCAAACAACTAATCAATTAATTGAGAAAAATAATCAACTGATTAATCGACAATTAAAATAATTGTTAGTTGCAGCCCTACTGTAGTTTCTCATAACTGCTAAAGAGTTCATTTGGGGCTCCCAGGTGACGTAGCTGTTAAAGTATGTGAATGTTATCGGCCACTTTATTAAATAAAAAATACTAAAACGTGATAAAAAGCAGCAGCAGGAACAGAGGGAGGGAAAAAAAGCGGAGAATGGTGGAAATGGAGAAATTGCAAACGGAAAGAAAGAATATTGCTTGAAAAGCAGAGAGGCTGCGATCGAGCCGACCTCTGGGAGTGCGAGTGCCTGCCTCTCTGGCTGCTTTGTCGTTTGAGCCAGGCAGGCGATGTGTTTCGTGAGGAACGCAAAAGTACACAAATCCCACAGAAGGAGCTTTTTTGGCAGGGCTCGGGCCTCCCACCCACGGCAGCCTCTTCAAGCCTCCTCCCATCCTCTATTCATCTGTGAGGGGCGGCTTACTCACCCAGCCCAACTCCACACACACACACACACACACAACAACAAAACCTGGACCTCGATCCTACGGAGGAGGGCCGACACGCACACACAAACAGCTACTCGGCCGTTGTATACATACAAACTCACACGTGTGCATTAACCTAAACTTTAGCAGGGTGTTTGAGGGGAGCCGACTGGATGTTTTTGGCATAGATAAGATTGTGTCTTGGATTGATTAACACTGATTTAAGACAACTATGACAAGTTGACATCTGTGTCATAGGAGGTTAAATCAGATTGTGAATCCCGTGTAAATGCTGTTACATGGGCATGCCCACACGCTGTCAGGTGGATAGAAGGCGTGTGGACTCATTCACTCTGTCAGCCTCATAATGACCACATTGTTTCGTTTTGCAATTATGAAGCTAAACGTCCTCATTCGCTCAACACATTCATCCAAGGCTGTTAAGTTGCTCAATCATATACTTTTGCGCTTTCACACATGTTTACACACACTATAGGACGGTGGTTACCAACCTGCGGTACGGGCCTCCCTTAGGGGGGCGCCAAAGATTTGTGTGAAAGGTTGTGCCAGGATTTGTCTGCTCTGAGGTTGTCAAAATACGATTTGCTCATGTACAACTAAAATCATAATAATAACACTTACTGGATAATTTATACAACAGTCTGTATATGAAACGAAAAATATATGTTATTTTGCTACCTAGTAGCAAAATCTAACGAAATATTCTGATTCAATCCATATTTGTTGGCGTTTAGCCTTTCAAAAACAACATTTCCCTGCGGTCAAAAAGCTATTTCCTCTCCACAACAAAGGGAGGCATGCACCTGTATTAACGTAGCGGTCTATCAGCAATCTAACAGCACCATAAATTACATGTATTTAACCACAATAACAGAAACATCTATTATAGTAAATGAATTAAGTTATGTTATGTATCTGCATTTACTTGGCAAATCCATCAAGGAGTCATCACTTTTATCATTGTTGACGAAAACGATGAGTTCTATACATTACAAAAAGTCGATTTAAAAGAAAAGAGTTGCTCATTTAATACACTGAATCACTTTGTTCAAATTAAGGATTTTGTTCGAGGATTTGTAAAAAAGTTTTAGGGTGATGACGCCGGCGGGGCTCAGCTTTTCTTAGATACAAGTAAAAGGCTTCAAGGAAAATAGGTTGGGAACAACTGCTGTAGGATGCATTTTTGTTAAAATTCAAGTCCAGTTCCTTTATATCAAATATTTGCTTATCATATACAGTATATCCAACCCTACAAAATTATGTTCCCATACAACTAAACCGCATTCTCAATTACCTTTCAAGGGAAATGTATTTTCTCTCGGAATACGGTCACAATTTTTAGCACATGGTTAACGTTGTAAATTGAAACAAAACAAAACAAAAACGCAGCAAAACTCTTTGTTATGTTTAGGCAACGTAACTAATTGGTTAGGTTTAGGCAGTGTAACTACTTGGTTACAGTAGGTTTAGTAAAAAATCATGGTTTGGCTTAAAATGACGACATTGAAACTATACAACCCAACGCAACAAAAGTACTTGGTTAGATTGAGGTACTTGGTTAAGATTAGTAAAAAAACATTGTTTGGCTTAAAATAAGTATGTTTGTATTTGTAATGCGTCAAAAACAAAACAAAATCTACGACAAAATATATTTTTCCCTCGAGGCGTAATTCACAATGCAGTTTCATAGCATGGGAACGTGATTTTTTTTAGGAGACAGGGCTGTTATACTATAGTTGAGATTGTACAAACATGAATGAAATGTGCCTCAGGTAATGTTTGTACAACGACCCAATGTAACAAAAGACCTGCGAGATTCAGGTTCAATTGAGTTAATCCTGTAGAGTGATAGAGGCATGTGGGTGTGTGACTAGAGTAGGTGGTAGTGTCTACTAGACTTTATCCTCATCTAACCGCCACTGTGACAGGAAGAGAGCTCTATAGGTTTCTGCTTGTGTTTGTTTTTTTCATTGGTGATGAAGGCTGATAAAGGAGTTCAAGCTGAAGCTTGTCTGTTCTATACATGCTCCTTTAGAGTAAGGTTTTTATTTTTAAAAGGAAAGTTTTCATTCAGTTTTGCCTATACATTAGCCTATATACTGTATGAATTATCCACCACTTTAGCCTGTATGAACAACCTGTCAATAGGGGTGTAAGAAAATATTGATTCACTTGAGTAATGCAATATTATATTTTGTGATACTGTATTGATTCTCAAAAACACTATTGATTTTTAATGCTATAGTTTACATGCAAAGATGAGTGGCAGCCAGTTGCTCAGTCATTTTGTGTAGTGTTTAAACCCCCAGCTGCTAGATAGCAATGTTGTATTCTATATTCTGACTCTTCCACGCCAACGTAAACTGAGACAGAGGAGTACAGTAAGGGCGCAAAAGTCATTTTATTTTTACTCCGATTATTTTATGCATATGGTGGTCTTTTACAGTTTTACTAAAATTAGATAAAAAAACTCGCAATATATCACCTTGCTTACAGTATCGCAATAATCGCGATATAATGAATCGTAACCCGTTTCATGATACGTACTATATCGCCAGATTCTTGCCAATACACGGCCCTACTTGTCACCAATGTGGTTCACCTGCTTAGAAGAATACCTGTGACCTGTCTTTAGACCACAACTGGGAACTGAAATGATTTGTTAATAACTACAATTAGTTTACATACAAGTTTGAATGTGTAGTCATTGCCAGTTTCTTTGATATTAACCACTAAAGCCCCAAGGCAGTGCCATTCTCACTAACAGCAAAATGTATTCTGATAAGTCTACTAACCATGGAACTATGCAATACCTATATCTGATAGATCAGCCAGTATGGTACATTGTCACCCTTTAATGATACTCTTAAAGGTTACCAGTCACTTGTGTTATTTGATGAGGGGGGTCACAGACAGGAAGAGTGAAATAATCTTTGAATGTCACACATCTGCCCCCACATGTGGCGCACAGTGAAGCTGAATCAGAAGTGAAAAATTGATCACTAACTGATTATGAATTTCTCATCTGAGAACGAAAGCGAATTTCAAGATAGATTCCCGGAGGACGGATGTCGTCCCGTTTGTCAGATAGTTTATCACCGCCGTGTCGATTTAAGAGATGTAACATGTATTACATTTAATCTCAGGCAGCCTCTTGATGACAGAATCGTGAGGACGGTGAGGAAAAAAAATGTCATATAGAGATCTAAATCATGCCCAATAAATCATGTAGTTATACGAGCTGCTGCTGTAATAACAAGTAACAGTAAAAAAAAATGATATCAGTCTTTCAATCTGTTCCAGCTTTGTCATGCTTTCACTTGCTTCCTCCTCAGTGTCTGGCTGAAGGGGGAGGCTTTCATTGTGAGCACATCTGCTGCAAGACACGCACACACACACACACACACACACACACACACACACACACACACACACACACACACACACACACACACACACACAGGAACGTTTCTGTACAGCATTGAGAAGAGCTGGACATGCTTTTTTCTTTACTGTATGTCCTATTATAAAAAAGTTTGAGACGTGGAGCGATTTGCACCTTCAAATGGGAACACAGGGGAACCTGATTCTACAAAAGGTCAGCCATCCTTTAATCTGATTCTGGTGCTCAGCGGGAAGCCGACAGCTCTCGCATGCTTTGAAATTTCGCCACAACACAGAAAATATGAACCTCTCATTATGACTTTTTTAAAGATATGCGAAATAGTAGTACAACGAAGAAAAGCGTGAAAGAGACAGTAAGATGTTACTGACCTTTTTAAGAAGAGGAGTTTTGATTTCAGTTCCTCTCCAGCGCACTCTGTCAGGAAACTCAACACTGTCTCGGCACTGGCAGACTTGTGAAAGTGAGAGCAGGCGAGATAGAGACTCAAATTTGCTCTGAAGGTGTGTCGGTGATTTGGAGGAGTGAAAAGGTACCGTTCCACGAAACGGTTATCTAAGAAACACAACAAAACAAAAAACTGCTACACCCACCAGCCTCAGCCAACACCCCTCCCTCCCCCTAAACCAAAAGTATTTGGCAGCGTTCCCTACAAGTCCACCTGTGCTTAGGGGAGGGGAGTGACACGCACTCAAGCTCACTGGGCCAAGCCTAAAAACCTGCTTGCGAGCTTGGACTGGGTGGTATAGTTATGGCTGGGAGCAGAGCCTTGGTGCTGGGGGGTGGAGGGTTGACAGACTTGCTGGTAGGCCTGAGCAGGGCCTGAAGATCTGGAGCCAGAGATGAGAGCTGGGGCAAAGGCCAAGCCAGGAGCAAGAGCTGAAAGCACTGGTAATAAAACAGTCAAACTGAGGCTGATGTGCAGCTGAGATTTCAAACAGGGTAGAGGAAGAAACTGGGGAAGAGGTTGTTGCAGCATAATGCAGGGTTGAACCAGTGGGTGGGGTCTCTTTGCCTGTGCCAAACAGGAGCTAGAGGGGTTCATATCAGGTATCGAACAAAGGACATATCAGAGGAGAAATGAAAAGAGTGGTGTGATAGAGAGTCGGTGACAGTATCTGAGTGCGTTTGGGTGTGTGCTTCACTGTACCAGCTCGTACCTGGCAAGACGTAAGAACCATTGTGCTGCTCTGAAGCCCATAATGCAGCGTAATGGGAATATAATAAGAGGGTGTAATCTGTGATGCAAATGCTGCTGAGGGTGTCATGTCAGGTGAGAGCAGCAGACAGCATGGGGTCTGACGATTCTTAACCATGCTCCAGAGGCAAGGTTGTGAATTTGTGACATTTGGCCAATAAAGTAATAGTGAAAATATCTACTGCATTCTTTAACAGTGTTATTGGATACAGCTTGGGTGTATTTATACTATCCATTTTAAAATTGAATTTTGGAAAATGAGTGCTTGCGAAAAACAAAACAACAAAAACTAATTTAAAGCATCCATAATCGCTATTTTTACAACAATTTGTCAACTGATAATCTGAAAACTATGTGACAAAGGGAAAAGGCCCACTCATAGTGATGAACCTACAGAAAATACAGCCAAATCTACAGTTCCCCTCATTTTCATGGAGTGTTTTAACTCATTGTTTAGCTGTTTGTCGCGCAACTTTACTTTTACACTCCATACTGTCATTTTTGGCCTCAGCAGGCAACGGTTTTCAGTGAAAAACATTAGAGTTACCCTTAGTTGACTAAGATTTCTTTAGTAGGTTAGTCGACTAGGCGGTCGTTTTGGTCTTAGTCGACTAATCTACTAAAGAAATGTTAGTCGACTAAGACCAAAACGACCGATTAGTCGACTAATCTACTAAAGAAATGTTTAGTAGATTAGTCGACTAATCGGTCGTTTTGGTCTTAGTCGACTAATATTTCTTTAGATTAGTCGACTAATCAGTCGTTTTGATCTTAGTTGACTAGGATATCTTTAGTAGATTAGTCGACTAATCAGTCGTTTTGATCTTAGTTGACTACGATATCTTTAGTAGATTAGTCGACTAATCGGCCGTTTTGGCCTTAGTCGACTAAGATTTCTTTAGTAGATTAGTCGACTAATCGCCATTTTGGTTTTAGTTGACTAAGATTTCTTTAGCAGGTTAGTTGACTAATCGGTCGTTTTGGTCTTAGTCAACTAAGATTTCTTTAGATTAGTTGACTAATCGGCTGTTTTGGTCTTAGTCGACTAATATTTCTTTAGTAGATTAGTTGACTAATCGGTGACTGTCTGAGTGATGTAGTTAAGCGATTGGTCGCCAAGGGGGTTTCCTCATTGGCCGTTGCTCTTTTAAATAGGGCTGGGCAATATGGCCTAAAATCAATATTGCGATATTTTTAAGCTATATCGTGACACACAATATATATCGCAATATTTTCAAATATCTTCTAAGCACTTCATAAATGCTCGATTTAACCCTTTGAGGCATACAATCACACCAATGAGAGGAAGCCATAGAAGAGAGGAAGAGAAGGAAATGCCAAAGTGAGTCTCATGCCGGCGGGGTGGCTTGAAAACATTACACGACAATTTCAGTCCATGTTCGCGATATAGTCATTTTATACTCTGCGCGTGGGACAAAGCTGCGATACATCAACTATATTCGATGTATATCCCACTACTTCCCACTACTTTCAAAGTGAAAAGGCGGGGAACAGTCCTTCATGCAAATGAGGCCGTCCAGCGCGACACGGCCGACTCACGAAACTTGGACCAAGCTGTCAAACTAGGCAATTTAGTGCTAAATGAAAGATTCAGCAGTGGTATAGCCTATTTCCTAAACCTATAAAATGTTTTCAGAAGTAGATTTTGGTGGATTGTTTAGACTGAATAACAGCAGGTTAACAAGCAGGCAGCCATGTTGTTTCCTGTTTGAAAACCAGGGACAAATCACATGCTTTCCACGATAGGGTACGTCACCGCTTGAACGGCCAGTTGAGTGAAGCAGTGCATCCCCAGGTGTCCTCGCTGGACCTGGTGGACAGGTCCAGCTGGATTTAACATTATAGACATGACCACTGACTATCTGTGTAACAATTTAGAAATCAACCAATTGATTAGTCGACAAAATCATGTTAGTCGTCTCAGAATTTCTTTGGTCGAGGACAGGCCTAAAGAACGTAGCGGAGCATTTAGCAGCTACAACCACTCACAGCTCATCAACATATGAGCTGTGAGACGACGTGTACCGTGTCAATGAGTAGGCGTGATGTGATGCATTAGACGAGATAAAAATATTTGTGCTTCCTATGCAAACTACGCCATCAAGGCATCACACTGAGGTTTCTCAGATGTCATAAAGATACAGGATACAAATACAAGAATTAATTTGGCAATTTTTGTACCATAAATATCAACGTTACAGTACCTTGAGCTTTGAGTTTCAGGATAGTTAATTACAAGATTCCCAAGCAATGAGCAGATAGATCAGGGTTTGAACAAGCATAATTTAGACTTTGGCACATAACCAGTGTGAGTTGAGATTACAATAGCCCTGTCCTCCTCTCTAGGTTACAGGAACTTGCCCAGCCACAAGTACAGTACACCGCATTTGTTCAGAGATATAAACACCCAGCAGACGTTCGATCATTTTGTTTCCTGTCCCGTGCGGTGTAAATCATGTAACACTGTACTTTTTGGTCTGTGCAGCTATATCCTGAAAAAACGGAATAATCTGAAAACTGAATAATCCATGACAAAGTCTGTTTAATTCAGGAAAAAGTTACTTGAGATTGTGCATTGTTAAGCATAATGCACATTTCTCACCTCTGAGAGAACCAAAGCATTTCTCAAACTGTGATTATCTAATATTCCTTCATAATATACCTTCATTATGAACAGGCTGGAAAAGTGCAACGCAATTTAAGATTAACACACAGAGTATTACAGTATTATAACTATATATCAGTATATCAATACTCCCAAAGTTTTAAGATTTAAGGGAATAGTTCGACATTCGGGGGAATATGCTAATTCACATTCTCGCCAAGAGTTTGCTTGAGAAGATTGATACCACTGTCACTAGAGCACTGCGCTCACAGAATGCAGGGTTACTTGAGGTTCCTAGAGTCTCCAAACGTAGAATGGGAGCCAGAGCCTTCAGCTATCAAGCTCCTCTTCTCTGGAACCAGCTCCCAGTTTCAGTCCGGGAGGCAGACACCGTCTCTACATTTAAGAGTAGGCTAAAGACTTTCCTCTTTGATAACGCTTATACTTAAGCTGCTATAGGCATAGACTGCCGGGGGACTTCCTATGACACACTGTCATAAGGAACTTCCTATGACACACTGAGCTCCCCTCTCCTTCTGTATATACTCATGTCCCATGTCCATGTTGTTACTAACTTCATTCCTTCCCGGGAGTCCTTGTGCCTCCTTGTCTCGCAGCTAACCGTGGAGCGGGGTCACACCTGGAGTGAGGTCATACCTGGAGCGGGATCACACCAGGGAGCGAGGTTATACCTGGAGCATGGGTACACTTGGAGCAGGGTTTCACCTGGATCTTGGTGGTCTCCGGTATTGTGGCTGCATCTGCTGCCGCGTCGGTGCCTGCTTGACACCAACTGCTACCATCCCTAATTAACTACGTCTGTACGAGGGACTACCAATGCTAACGAGGGATTTCCAACACCTAATGACAATGTGGCAGCCTGGAGAATAACACTTCTCAATCACTGCCAAAGACATCAAGAGCTCCCAGCAAGCATGCTGATGCTGCAGGAACCAATGCACGGGCATCGATCGCAGGGACGTCCCACACCAATACACATGGACGTACTGAGGAGAGATGCTGGACAGTGCTGGCTTTCCGATAGTTGTATTATCACTCTTTCCATCCACCACTATTGGTTTTGTGTTATCAGCCCTACTTGTATTAGTTATTACAGCTGCTAGACTGCTATTGTGGCTGCTTCTATATCTCTCTCTCTCTATCTCTCTCTCTCTCTCTCACTCTATCTATCTGTCCCCCCAGCCGGTCTCGGCAGATGGCCGCCCGCCCTGCGCCCGGTTCTGCTCCAGGTTTCTTCCCAGTAATCGGGGAGTTTTTCCTGGCCACAGTGCGCTTGGTGGATCCTGTTGGGTCTCAAAACTATGGTGTACGGTCATAGACCTGCTCTACATATAAAGCGTCTTGAGATAACTTCTGTTGTGATTTGACGCTATACAAAAATAAATTGATTTGATTTGATTTGATGGTAGCTTCGATACCAAGCTACAGCGAGGAAACTGTTAGCTTAGTTTAGCATAAAGACAGCTAACCTATAAGCACCTCATTTTTGTATGGATTAAACAAACAAGATGTAACGTGTCAGTTAGTGAGCTTTAGAGGTGTTGGTAGGTATATTTTGTTACCTTTCGACAGAGCTAGCTTTTTCCACCCGTTTCCAGTCTTTATGCTAAGCTAAGCTAACCAGCTGCTGGCTGTAGCTTCAGATTTAATGCTAGAGTTGGTGATCTTCAAAAACAATTTTGTTATATTTGTTGAAATTCTCCTCACATCCCGACAGCAATCAATTAATCAAATGCTCTGACAAAGAAAAGGAAAAAATCTGATATCTGTGGCTGTTGCAGGACTGTTCTAGAACCGTCCAATCATTTGCATGTCTACCTACCGACCTGCCTACCTCATTGCACTCATCACCAGTCATCGTCAGTCTTCCACAAGCTGCTAGCTTGACAGCTGTGAGTCTTAACAATAGCTATGTTTGTTGTTTATGTTCATAATGTGCAGTTAGTATTCTGTCTTTTATTTTTTGTACATAAAATAAAGCAGTTTTTTTTGTAAACTGCTTTATTTTCATACCCTAGAAGGAGTACTCTAGATCTAGACACATATACAAGACCTTAACACACGTGTTTCAAATTGATATAAAGCTCACAAAAAGTCCAATCATGTTTCTTTGAGATTGTCCTGAACTTCCTCTCATACTGTACCTCCTTAGAACAACATGATGGGGTGGTTCACAGCCATTAGCATAAATCTGTAGGGAAGGTTTACCACACCTGTTAATTACTGGGGCTTCTCAGAAACGTAAGCAAGAGGAGACACATCAAGGCCAGGGCAGCAGAGCAAAGGCAGACTTTTTTTGACAATTTTTAATTACTCGCCAAATTAAAAGTGAATAATCTTGTGCAAATTCTGTTTTTGTATAAACAAGTTTTCTCTACAGCATGCATAAATATTACCTCCAACTCTGATTAGATTTTAATTATGTCTCCGAGTGTGTCTGCTAACCTGGTGTGTTTTTTTTTTTTTTGTACATGAATCTGGGGTCTAGTGTACAAGACTACCCCCCCTTTGAGTACAATAAAGAAAAAGGCTTACAGTACACAAAGCAACAACTCTAAGTTACACCCACATGCTTCTGTTGCTTTCATCCTGCCACCTGTGGAGTGGGTGTGACCATCCAATCCACCAAATCTGTCAGATAGACCTGTTTCTGCTCGCGGGCCATGTTTTGGGTGATGGAATCTGTTTTATGAATAGCTTTTGTGGTGTTGTGTGATTTCGTGTTATATGCTGTAGTAGGCTCTTCTCCTCTCCCCACACAGTGATACAAAACAAAAGATGTAGTCATATGAACAATCATTTAGTACTGTGCTTTGACAGAGACATGTTAAAGGTAAGCTAATGTTGCTTATATATTGAAAGCAGAAGAAAAACAACATGATTTTGTATATATGTTTTATGTCATGTTGAACTTCTGTCCTGGTCTTTGGTCAGAAATGTCTGTTTTTATTTTGGTAAAGGAGGTTGCGCTTCAACAATGGGATTCACGGTGGAGTGCTAAACCCGAAGTCCAATAAGCATAACAAATTTGATAGGGTAGCACATCCCAGATTTCAAAATCAAGGAGGAAAAAATACTAACATTTCACTTGGCTCACATCACAATAGACGCGTTTCAGCACTGCGCCTTCTTCAGAGCGTGCTTCTTCGAACAGAATGGTCAGTTCTTCAGGCATCAACCCAAAGGGGTTATCATGTTAAATAGCATAAGTTACAGTTGCTCAGATATCAGTTAAATACCGTGGACAAAAGTATAAATATGATGCCAATACAGTATATACATAGATATATCAACAGAAAGGAGAGAGTAGAAGTTGTTCCATCAAGCTAACTAGAACTAGAGGCAGTAAACGTGGGTCAGAGGTGTGTAGGTGTGTGTGGGAGGTGTCAGTTTGCAACAACATCTCTTAACATTATCCACAGCTCTCTTTGCTTCCAAAGGTTCAAATATAGTGTGGCCCGATGCCCGAGATACAAGCATCTACCACCTCTTTGTCCTCTTCCACCCCCTCTGTGAGAGGGGGTGTACAAAACCAATGACCCTCAATAGTTACAATCAGTGTCCAGCCTTCAGCCTTTTATTTGTCCTGCCCTGATTTTGGACGATCAAGTCCCTCTCAACGTTACAGTAAGTCCCGCCAGGGCAATGTATTCCATGCAGAAACATCAGCGGACATTTAAGTGATCTACATGGTCGTTCCAGGGTGGCCTGTGACCTTCTGAGGGACCCAAGCAGAAATTTAACAGCGCCTTTTTTGCTTTTGCCGTGTCATGTGTACGCCATGTAGTCTGTAGTGACAAACATAATATATATAGTAGGGATGCACCGATACCAGTATCGGGTATCGGGTCCGATACTGTGCTCATGTACTCGTACTCTCAAAACGGTTCCAATACAACGGCACCCGATACCACTTTACAGTGGTGCACCCGACCCCGCTGGGCCGGGATCCCACCTCAGCCGGCGCGCACCGGCCCTCACTCTCATTGCGCCACAGGGTTTTGCTCGCAGCCTCTCCACGCGCGTTAGACTCCTTGGTCCGTGTTTCAAGACGGGTCGGGTGGGTTGCCAACATCGCCGCAGACCCCTGGCGAGCCCCGATCTGGCGGCACGACGCGGTTGTGGCACACTGAGGACAGTTCGCCCCGGTAGACAGTCGCACCGGGAGCAGGGGGCCGTCCCCGGCGGGGAGAGAGGGCGCAGCAAGCCCTTTGTGCGGCGAGGTCCGGGCGGGGAGCGCTGTAAAGCTGCGGTCGCGAGCCACCTTTGCCCCGAGCCTTTCCAAGCCGAGCTAGAACCGGTCGAGGCGCACTGCCTCGTATGCGGGACTCCCCAGCCTGCCGTGTGTCGCTCACACCCTCCAGCTGGATGTTAACGAGGGTATTTTGGCACAGAGAAGTACTCGTATCGGTACTCGGTATCGGCGAGTACCCAAATGTAAGTACTTGTACTTGTACTCGGTCTGAAAAAAAGTGGTATCGGTGCATCCCTAGTGTGTATATATATATATATATATATACTATATATAGTACAGTATATGAAATGTTATAATGAAATAATACCACTTATACATGGTTATTATAAAGTGTTACTGAATGATCTTTATTCCAAAATGTCCAGGTACTAGCTTCTTTTGTCTCTGCATGACTGTAGAGCTAAGTGGAAGATTAGAGCAGTCCCTTCCATCAAGTTATATTTGTATCAAACCTGGCCATAGGGACTGTTCACAGACTGTATCTGCTCTCTCAACATTTCTATTTGTTTAATTTCTGACAGGGTCTAATCAAACAGCCCTCAGAACAAAGTCTACAGTAAATTAACATAACAAAATGAATGGCAGTGAAATGCTGGATTTGTGGCTTCTAGGCTTCCTCTATCTTCGGTGCAGATAAACCATTTGCTGTACCCAAAGCCTTCATATAAAATCTGACACTACACTGGCAACCCTCCACACAATGCCTGCATATATCCTGCCAAGCACACCAAATGTAGCAAATGCACATATATTTCACAACAAAATACAGCAGTATTTATTGCAGGCTTACTTCGATACAGAAGCTTAGACATTTAGCTATGGAAGAATTTGTATTCATTCTCATCTCAGGCAGAAATGATCTCATTTCAGGAATGTCTTGCCCCCTTCATCAAAACATTAACACAGTATAAACACCACTTAGATGTCTCTGTTAGCGGCTCTGTAAGGCTGTACGCTTTACATTGTCATTGTGAGCATGTCAGCATGCATTTAGTCCGTCTTGACAGGAAAAAACTTGGTTAGATTTAGGCAACAAAACTACTTGATTAGGTTTAGGAAAAGATCATGGTTTAAGTTCAAATCAGGGCTGCACAATTAACTGAATATTAATCGCAATCACGATTCGTGCTTCCCACATTTAAATGTGCATAATAGACTGCGATACTGACTTTTGAAATGCGTGCTCTGCTCATAGAAATAATCAATCAGCAGCCGATCGAAGCCGGACGGTTTTCAGCACACGTGTGCAGCCGCCACAACCTTAAAACATTTAGAACATCTAACTTAATCCAGTTGTTTGAAGCAGATGTTTTCACAGCAATATAAAAGATATCAGAGAGAGAAATATGACCTGTTTAACTTCCTAACACTAGCTCTAAGCAGCTTATAATATATAATTAGAACTACTAATGACAAGAGTTTTTAATCAAAGCAGATATTTCCATAAATATACAACCATTTGTTTCCTAATCATTTTAATCATTTGTGTTTTTATGCAAATAACCACCACAGATGACATTAGGATAACATTTAGAGTTTTTTGATGGTTGTAATGTACGTAGCACAAGATTGAAGTGAAAACAGCACTCTGTTTATTTAAATGTGAAATTGCAATCAAAATATTTTGTCCCAGAAATCTATGAATAATCGTGATAAATAATCATGACATAATCGTGATAAATAATATTGATAAAAATAAGATAAAAAGATAAAAAGAAATTCTCATTTTGGCCATAATCGTGCAGCCCTAGTTAAAATAACTCTGGAAGTGGCGTAACTTAAAGTGGCAGTAGGCAGTATATTTTTGTCATCATTGAAATAGGCATTAACGTAACATAATATTGATTCATATTTGATCAGCGCTGCCTAATTTAACCGTTTGATCGGAGTTCACGAGTGATTGACAGCTGGCTCCCATAGACGGCAGCTGGACAGCAGACCTCAGATCAGCTCTGACTGCTTGTTTTCCTCCGGTCTGTGAAATGTTGCAGATGCCGTTAGGAGCACCGGAGGACACAGAGGCACATTATTTTTTTCAGATTACCTGTTTCATGTACGACTGTCACGATATAGCGACCGTTTTATAAAAATAACTTTTTTTACTCATACTTGTTCCAATCTCGCCTACTTCAGCTTTAAGTACGGAAGTTACGTGACAATAAATCAACGTTGACTTCTGGTTTCACACGGGGTACAAACACCGGCTCTTGGGAAAGTCTGTTTTTTTTTTTAATCCACCCCGACCTCCTCCCTCTGCCGCTCTTTATACTTCCTGGTTCATGAATACGTGGATTACATACGAATTGATTTTGTGGGATATATACAAATTACAGTGCATTACTTTTTGTAGGTATAGCTACAAACGGTGTATAAGAACAGCCTTGTTAGCGTTCTAACATTTGATAGTTAGCTCTAAACACAAAGTATATCTGATTGATAGAGACATGACGGCTCTAGAGGAAAAACTAAAGGAACATTATGTAGCGTTTTGGGGATCTATTAGTAGAAATAGAATATAATATTCATAACTATGTTTTCATTATTGTATAATCACCTGAAACTAAGAATCATTGTGTTTTCGTTAGCTTAGAATGAGCCCTTCTTATCTACGTAGGAAGCGGGTCCTCTTCACGGAGTCTGCCATGTTGCTCCGCCATGTTTCTATATTAGCCCAGAATGGACAAACCAAACACTGGCTCTAGAGAGAGACTTTTCCGTTTTTACGTTACCTGGAGGCCACCGTAGATCTCCGACATGCTTGTGAAACTGTGGTAAAGTGAGCCGCAGAGTGTTAAACCGTGGTACCGCCAGCCGCCGTCTGACTTCCGTTGCTCCTAAAGTAGTGTTATTATGGTAAGGATGGCCTCTTAGCGAGACGAACATCGTTACCTCGATTTTGCACTCGGTGCCTCACGTTACAGCAGTCTTGGAAAAGGAGGAGTGAGCGGAGGGGGGTACTCAGTTGGTTGCAATCTGCAACCACACCACTAGATGTCACCAAATCCTACACACTGTCCCTTTAAGGGGATCACCAAAGTCATTACGATTCACCATGAGTATGAAATGTATGAAATTTCATGATAATCCAACAGTTGTCCAAACATTTCACTTAAAACCGCCAATGTCAACCTCATGGTGGCGCTAGACAAAAAGTCGGGATCACCAGAGTCATTAGGATTCATCATTTGGGGACAAAGAATATCTGTACCAAATATCACAGCGATCTATCCAATAGTTGGAGATATTTCTGTCTGGACCAAAAAGTGGTGGACCAACTAACCAACATCTAGCCGCAGCGCTAGCATGGCTAAAATTATCCTCAAATACCACATGTATTTGGTCTCTGCATGTACTGAAGTACCTGTAGTTGAATACAGTATATTGAATTATGTGTTTCCACAGTCTGAGAAACACAGAGGGATTTTTGACAACTTGTAAGTGCTTGTCTGCTTGATATGTTTCATTGTATTTCATGTCAGATTTTCTGTCAGTCTAAATGATCCAACTTGTGTTAAAAACAAACATCTAATTAGTGAACAAGAAGTGGCAGAAAGTAAGAGGAAGTGAATGACAGAAATGAAAGTAGAGAAAGGTCGTGTGAACCAGTCTTGCCACTTCAGGGGCGTAACGCTGGTGCTGCTTTTGTGAGAAACGTCGGCACTGCCCGTCTCTCAACCCCCTCCACCCGTCTTCCCCCACCTCTCTTCCTCTCCGTCTCTCTTTCTCTCTCCGTCTGTCCATCCCCTCCCTCTCTTCCAAGCCAGCCCCACCACAAAGCCCCACCCACAGCATGAGAAGACAGGGAGAGGAATATGATCTAACCACACTCCCAGAGATATTACCTCAGCAGCCGTCCCCCTACACACACACGCACACACACACACACACACACACACGCACACACACACACACACACACACACACACACAGACATACACTCCTACCTTCCCCTCTGTCATACCCATACCCATGCGCTCCACTCCCTCCCACCCCCTACGTTCCCTTCCCTTGCTCCCCCTGATCTCCTCCTCGTCCTCCACTCCCTACAACACTGCTGCCAGACCGTAATGTTTTTCTTAGCCTCTCCTACACAGTTTTCACACAGTTTCCCTCTCCCTCAACATACAGCAACATCCCACACACCCTGGGCCCAGCTGACCCACTGAGAGAGGAGGTGGGAGAGCTTCGGGTGGGCAATAAAACGCCATCGCTGAGGGACAGGCAGGCACGGCTGTTTCACTAAAAAGACGACTGACGAATTTTTTACTAATCAGCAGGAACTGTGAACATGATTCCACGCTTTGCTTTCAATGAATGAAAAAACAAACTGGGCTTTCACAGAGCATCTTTTCCAGGTTTCGATCCCTCTGCTGGCCCACATTTTTGCTCTGCTTATTGCGTGCTGTTTTTTTGCAGCAGTCTCATTGAGGCCGTGATGATGTGGGGTTGACAGGATGTGGGGTAGGACTATTTCTCTCCACAGAGAGAGAGAGACAGCTTTAAAGGTTAAGGTGTCTGTTTTTTAGTAGGTCTTGATACCCGCCATCCGTCTGTTGTGGTTTTCTCAGTAGGGTCCTTAAACAGAAACAGCATCCATCTGTGGGTCTCAGCAGGTACCCCCACCCTGGTGTAGAGTTGTCTCTCATTGTCTCATATGATATCATCAAGTTCGTTAGTTAGGATTTTTGGTGTCATACTAAACATTTAGCTTACCCCATGGGATTACAAGACACCAATATACACCGATCAGCCATAACGTTAAGACCACTGACAAGTGAAGTGAATAACATTGAATATCTCGTTACAATGGCACCTAGCAGTGGATGGGATATATAAGATAAGATAAGATATTCCTTTATTAATCCCGCAGTGGGGAAATTTGCAATATATATATTTGCATATTAGACAGCAAGTGAACATTTTGAACTTTGAACTTTGTGTTGGAAGCAAAAAAATGGGCAAGCGTAAAGACGTGAGCGACTTTGACAAGGGCCACATTGTGATGGCTAGACGACTGGGTCAGAGCATCTCCAGAACTGCAGCTCTTGTGGGATGTTCCCAGTCTGCAGTGGTCAGGACCCACCAAAAGTGGTCCAAGGAAGAAAAAACGGTGAACAGGGTCATTGATGCACATGTATGTGAATAGCAAACTCAGTCTTTGTGCAACGTCCAAAACTAAGTCTACATTCCAGTGGGCAACCACCGGGTCTGAAAAGTGAAGCCAATGCAGAAGTGCCTTAAACTTCTACCTAACAGCCAGCAGGGGGCGACTCCTCTGGTTGTATAGAAGTCTATGAGAAAATGAGCCTACTTCTCACTTGATTTATTACCTCAGTAAACATTGTAAACATGAGTTTATGGTCTCAATCACTAGTTTCAAGTCTTCTTCAATACAGCATGATGTTCATTTAGTAAATTATGGTCCCATTTAGAGTCAAATAGACCATAAAGCAGGGGATGCTTCAGGGCGTGGCTACCTTGTGATTGACAGGTCGCTACTAGTGTTGTCACGTTACTAGAATTTCTAACTTTGATACAATACCTTGAAAAATATCAATATTTGATACCGTTTCCAATACCACTAGGAAAAATGTACACAACATTGAGGGCATAATATTTTTATTAAAAAATAAATAGCAATGTGTGTCTCAACTTGCTGTCGGAGAGGAGAGAGGAGAGAGCAGAAAGCGCAGCCGGTATCCGTGTAACTGTGGAAAAAGAGTTTTGAAACCGTTTCAAATATTCAGTACCGATATGTATCGATACTGAATATTTGAAACGAGTTAATATTTGAAGCTCCGCCCATCTCATGTCACTGCTGGTTGCAAAAAAGTAAGATGGTTACGGCCAAAATGCTGAACTCAAGGCTTCAAAACGGCAATAGTTATAGGATCACTGAAGTCATATGGATTCATCCTGTGGCCACAATGGATGTCTGTATAAACGTCATGGCTGTCACATTCTGCCTCTCTGTCCCTCCGTCCAGCCACAGTCTCACTTCCCCAAAATCTCTTCCTTGCCATCCACCAGATGCCCTCAACTTTTCTCCAGTCACCTGACTCCCTCATCCACATGCTCACCTGTTTCCATTTTCCCTAATCTGCACGGCAGTAACCCCTTTCCCCTCCAGTCCTAGTCACCTGATCTTCTCCCGCCCACCTGCTCACCTGTTTCCACTTTCCCCTCGTCCACTACGCAGTATATAACCGGCCCGTTTCCACTCATTCCCTGCCAGACCGACAAAGACGCTTTCTTGGCTCGGCTTTTTTTTTTGCTTTCGAGCTTCTGTTACCTGCACCTGCCCGTCTGCCTGCAAGCCTATATACTGTTTATTCCCTCACTTTGGCATTAAATCACTGAACTGCTCCTCCTGTCTGCCTGCTGTGTCTGTGTTTGGGTCCAGCCCTGCAGTACCTGAGTCGTGACAACGGCAATCCATCCAATTACGAATGCTAATTTTGAAAGAAATTCGTAACCAGAGACCGGAGCCAACTTCCTGTATCTTGCAACTCCGGCTCCGCCTCTTAAGGTGGGCTGTTAAGGTGGATCAGCTCTTCTCCTTAAAGAGACGAGCCGCTCCTCTGAGTTTTTCTCAGCTTTTTAGTTAATTATTAATATTTCTTTTAACCGTTTTAACCGATGGCGTTAATCAGTTAAAGTTCTCAACGTCGGTTAACGGTTAAACGGTTAAATATTGACATCCCTACATCCAATAATTATTGAGATATTTCAGTCTGGACCAAAGCGGTAGACAGACCAACAAGACAGACTTTGCCATCCATAGCGCCACACTTTAAAAATCAAATTCTGTTTTTATCTTACTTCACAAAAAATAAGATAAACAATTTTTCAGTGAAATGGAACGAATGTGAACAGATTTCTTCCTCTCGACTGACGTTCTGTCCAGTTTCAACATATACTGGTAACATACCAAAATCTAATGGAATTAAAACTTGTAGAATATTTGTATATTATGCAGCATACAGTGCTGGTTCATCAGAGGTCAGATCCCAACTCATAGCTGTTTAATTAACCACTGGCCAAGTGTGGCTGTATTAAAAATGTTTTCTTTAGACTCCAAAAAATGGGATGTTTTGCTCTCCAAACAAAAGTTCACGGAGTTGACCTCTGATCCTCGGAGCAGCTAATTTGGGCGGCTGATTTTATTAATGTATTATTCTAAAAAGTGCCAAATGAAAAACTAAATTTAAATTTTTTTATTTCTACACATATTTATCTTACCTTTTTTTTTTTCATTATAAATAACATTTTTGTCATGAATTTTCTGCATTTCCCCAAAACTGTCCATCATATTGTTTGGATTATTTGGATTATTGTTTTGCACGTTTTTGGTGATTATGATAGGGTGAGTAAGTATAACCACACATTCTTCAGCTAAAATACTCTGAATGAACATACTGTAGGACAACCTCAGGTCCCAGGGGAATGTAACAAGAAAGAGAAAGAGAGACAGAGAAGGAAACAGCACTCCTTCATGATTACTTGTTTACTGTTTTCCAGATTGAGCCAGACACATGCGGGACAATATAAAAGTATATTCAGTAAATGATAATAATCCCCCTGGTCTATCAATATCCACATAATCATTATGGCCAGCAGAGAGGAGAGGGTGCTGGTCAGTAGAGGATTGTGGGTTTTGCAGTTCAGAGCAGCTAAAATAGCCATGCCACTGGTGGGGCATGTGACTACAGCGACCAGAGGAACTCTAGAAAGCGTCCTGGCAGGGTTGATGAAACCGCACGCTGACACAAATGACTGGCCTCGATGCCTTTCATCTCAACAGGGAATCAGAGGCCCTGGTCAGAAACAAGCAGGCAGTTATAGGCCGCAAAAGCACAAGTTACGGGTGTCAAGCCATGCGAGTGAGAAGGAAAAACACACACTGCTGAAAGGACAGGAAATGTTTTATTTAAACGTCTTCACGGTAGTTTGATTGAGGAAGATACTTGACTTTTATTGGGCGACGCAGGGCCTCGGTTTCACATCAGTCGGTCAAATGGGAGTCCACGAATGAATTGATTTCATTCTACATTCAAATTTGGATTATCAATAATGACTATAGATATGCTGAGAATGATAAAATAAGATAGTTGTAGATAGATGGGCAATAGTGCTACACACAGCTGCAATCAACTTAAAACAATACGTAGCCAACAAGCAGTGGTGGAAGAAGAATTAAGACCTTTTGCTTAAGTAAAAGTAGCAATACTACAGTGTAAAAATACTTTGTTACAAGTAAAAGTCCTGCATTCAAAGTCTTACTTAAGTAAAAGTACAAAAGTATTACAATAAAAATATACTTATAAAAAAATTAAAAGTACTCATTATGTAGAATGGTCCTTTTCGGCATAATATATATTATGTTATTGAATTATAATAAGTGATGCATGTGTTCATCACTTTAACGTTGCAGCCGGTAAAAGTTGAGCTAAGTTTAAGTACTTAATATACTGCTGGGTAACTTTTACCTGTGTTATTACACGGCTTTGTACTCAATTCTGATTGGTCAATCACAGCGGTCTGTTATTTCTGTATAGCAGACTGTTGCTATGTATAACAGACCGTTGCTATGGGCTGGGCGCAGCTCTGATGTCGGACTCTGGCGGAACGTTTTTGTGTCAAATTATTGATTTCTTAAGTAAGTAGGCGTGTAATAAGAGGGATAATGTACAGCGAGTAAGGTACAAGTACCTCTTAATTGTACTTAAAGTGGCAGTAGGCTGTATATTTTTGGCATCATTGGGCAAAAATTCCATAATAACCTTTCAGCATATTGTAATTCAAGTGTTCTGAGAGAAAACTAGACTTCTGCTCCTCATCATGGCTCTGTTTTCAGGCTTTAGAAAATCTAGCCCGTGACGGGAGACTTCGACCAATCACAGGTCATTTCAGAGAGAGAGAGCTTTCCTATTGGCTGTGCTCCAGTCATGCGACCGGAACTTGGCGTTCCTTCACCAGATTTTACAATGGCGGCGGCGTCACAAACTTTCTCATTTTACAGCTAAACCGTGCACTACAAGATGATTCTGAAAACATCTGAGGAGAGAAATAGGCATTACAGTAACAGAATATTGATTCATATTTGATCAGCTCTTACTGCTTGTTTTCCTCCGGTCTGTGAAATCTTGCAGATGCGGTTAGGAGCACCGGAGGACACCAGAGACACATGATTTTTTTCAGGTTACCTTTTTCATGCACTACTGTCCGTTTTATAAAAATAACTTTTTTGAATCATATTTGCTCCAATATCGCCTACTTCAGCTTTAAGTACAGTACTTGAGTAAATGTACTTAGTTACATTCCACCACTGCCAACAAGACAGTACAATGGTACACACAATAAAACAGATATGTAAAATATTGCACATGCCCTGTGAGATGAAGAATGAAGGTTGTTAATAAAATGAATAGTTCAACATTTATACGCTTATTTATGTCCTTGCTTAGGGTAAGATGAGGAGAATGATTAGTCTCTTAAAATGAGGTAAAGTATTCAAAGCAAAAAGTACAGTAGACGCATGGCCCCTGTGAGTATGATGTATATTTTATATACGTTTTTAAAGTTTGAGAAATGGGCAAGTGTTGGGCAATCCGGCAATGTGTGGTTACTGTCGCTCACTATGGAAGCCAGTGTTTATTGTATGACTGGTTTAAGTGCTGAGTTAAACAGGACCAACAATTGTTAAAGAGGCGATTGTGTGTGTGTGTGTGTGTGTTCAACATGGGAACGTTGTTTGACTTGTGTGCTCACCTGCAGGTGTTTGTGCTTCTGTGTATGAGCATGTGCTTTTGCATGTGCGTGCTGCCTTGTGCTGGAGCCCCCTCACTGGGCGGCAACAGGGCTGAGGTAACATCACACGCTTCTTTCTTTTCTTTTCTCTTTTTTTTTCTTTTTTTTTTTTCTTTTTGATAAAATATATATAGCTGGAAGTAAAAAGCTCTCATAACTACTGTGGTTTTTAGTGTTGCCAGGTCAACCTGCCCACTCTACACTCAACAGCACTGGGATGGGATGGGTTGAGCAGGGGAAGAGGTGAGAGAGGAGAAGTGGGAATGATAGAAAGGATTTGGGGAGGGAAAGGGGGGAGTAGTGGGATAGTAAGAGGGAGGAAACGTCGGTGGGAAGAGGGATGAGGAGATGGGGATGAAGTAAGAGCAGATATAAAAGGGGTGAAAGACACTCAAATAATCAAAAGAGGAGACAATTGATGCATTAAGGAGGATTATGAAGATGTGATGGTGATGGTGATGAAGGTCGAGGGGGAGATGGAGGATTATTGGCTCCTTTTTGCTCTTTAACCCCGTCACTTCACCCTGCACTGTAACTGTCAGACAGCGCTGTCCTGGCGTACCCTCTATCCACTTTACATGAGATAAAAATGTGTGCATGCGTGTCACTGTGCATGTGTGCATGTGTGTGTGTGTGTGTTTGCAGTTGCCCCGGCCCTGCCAGCTGCCAGTGTGTAGCACTCAATCCAGCAAAGGCGAAGCCTAATTACAGACGCATGGCTACAGATTTAGCCGGCATGCTAACCATAACGGAGGAGGCAGCAGGGAGGGGATCGCTTGGAAAAGTCACGGCTGGACGAGAGCTTCACAAGAGCGGACCACAGGGACAAGGGAGGGGGGGTTGCTCTATTTCAGGATTCCGCTGCTCTCATTATTTATCATAGTGGAAGTCTCGGCAAGAAGAAGCAGCAACCTACAATTGACTGCGCAAAATGGGAAGAAGCTGAGCAAATCCCCCCCCCACAACACCCACGCCCTCCCACCCGAGTCATGTATGACGCCAACCACAAACTGTTCAAAACATCAACGTTTCCCTCGACGTTGCCATATAACTGTAGTTATAACGCACTCGATGTAACACCCGGTGCGAAGCAGGGTGATACAGAAAGCACACTACTCATTACGGGGATGGATTCCTCTCGTGTCTAGCATATACGAAGCGAGATGGAAAGTTTTCCAGGTTGTCTAAGCTGAAAACTCTCCATGCCAGTGTGTGTGCAAGTAAGCATGTATGTATGTGAATGGCTGTGTGTGCATGTGTGTGTGTGTGTGACGGACAGTTTGCGAAACCAGGGAGGGTTGGCAGTTAAACTCTGAGCTCACCCACGACTCTACCACTTCCACCCACAGTGTCCTCTATACAGCTGCTCTCACTGAGCCAAACTCACACTTCATCCTCATCCCTCTCTCTTTTTTTTCTCTTTGTGCTTCTCTCTATCGCTCTCTCCCTCCCCTTCATCCATCCATCCATCCATCTCTTTTTTAATTTACTCCGTTCTCTACATCTAATCTTTCCTTCTCCTTCCCTCCATCTGTCTCTATTTTTCTCAGTTGCTCTACCCTCTACCCACCTCTTTCAGTGTGTTCATTTTTATGCAATCTCTTACCACTGGCAAGTATTTTGCTTACTATTTCAAACTTTTGGACTTTTGACACGAGCCTGTCCGCCATACACGGTGTCAGCGTAGGAAGTATTATTTCCACATATGTATGAAGCATCCATTCGAGGGTCTACTTGTGTTAAACGTCAGCTTTTATTGAGATGTGAAGACCGAGCGGGGTCACGGGACCGAGTTGGAAATGTGTCTGCAGAGCTACAGTCAGAATTACATTCAGAATCCATCGTTAGAATTAAAGTACAAAGTTGCAGCATTTGGAAGACAAGGATGCCATGAAATTCACATTTAGCGTCCACTTTAATAATTCTTCATTCAATTACTGTATAAATAATCCATCAGCCGAATAGATGACTCAGCGCTGAAAAAGAAAAAGTCATCCACAAGAACAGAGGAGTTGACTCACACAACAACAGCTCAACTCAGTGTTGGTGCTGTTTATCAGGGATTAGTTAACCAGAAGTCACACGGCGTTATCACGATCGCTCTTTCATTGACGAAAAAGAGGAACTTGCTCTTAAAGAGTTGCGAGCAATTTTTTTTTCCGAGACTCCCCCGAACTCAATCTGCTGACGAAGCTTCGACACTTCCACATCAGCTTTATATAATAAATGTCCACGAAGTAGCGGCTTGTCCTCCTGAAGCTGCCAAACAAAAAATTGACAAAATTGGCTCTTTTTTAGATATGGCAAGAACAATTGTGGTGATAGTGGTGGGTACCAATTTCGTTGTGTGCCCTTAAGGCAATTTTCGTCATTTAAAAATAGGCTTCGCTCCCCTTCAACCTGCACACACACACACACACACACACACACACACACACACACACACACACACACACATGCAGAAACACCGAGGCCGATTAAAGGTTTACATGGTGTCTAATGGTTTTGTGCTTTGCAGTCAGTGAACTGGAAAATCTTGTCCTACTACCAGAAGGTTTTGGCACAAGGACAGAACAGCATTGTAGACTGTTTTATAAAAATATATAAATCTATATACAGTATGTTTTCTATCTAGAATTTTGAAATGCAGAATAAATGTTCATATTAATAATAATTAAGACTTTCTGGGCGAGGAGGCCGCTTTACATCTTCATCTTTGTGTTGCATACTCAGCCTGGTTAGCGTTCTAACATTTGATAGTTAGCTCTAAACACACAAGTATATCTGAGGTTGACGGAGACATTAAGATTTTGACCTGATGACGGCTCTAAAGGAAAACTAAAGGAACAGTGTGTAACATTTTGGGGGATCTATTAGTAGAAATAAAATATAATATTCATAACTATGTTTTCATTAGTGTATAATCACCTGAAACTAAGAATCGTTGTGTTTTTGTTATCTTAGAATGAGCCCTTCATATCTACGTAGGGAGCGGGTCCTCTTCAAGGAGTCCGCCATGTTGCTCCGCCATGTTTCTACAGTAGCCCAGAACGGACAAACCAAACACTGGCTCTAGAGAGAGACTTTTAAGTTTTTACGTTACCCCGAAGGCCACCGTAGATTTCCGTCACGCTTGTGAAACTGCGGTAACGAAAGCCGCTGAGTGCAAAACCGTGGTACCGCCAGCCGCCGTCTGACTTCCGTTGCTCCTAAAGTAGTGTTACTATAGTGAGGACGACCTCTGAGCGAGGCGAACGGCGTTACGACGGTTTTCAACTCAGCGGCTCACGTTACCGCAGTCTTGGAAAGGGAGGAGTGAGTGAAGGGGTACTCAGTTGGTTGCAATCTGCAACCACACCACTAGATGCCACCAAATTCTGTACCTTTAAGTAAAAGTACCAGTACAGTAATCCAAAGAATACTCCGTTACAAGTACAAGTACTGCATTCAAATGTAAAATAGCAGCAAAATGTACTTAAAGTATGAAAAGTAAATGTACTCACTATGGCCTCTTGACTGATATTGTTATTATTAGATTGTTAATATGAATGCAACAATGTGTAAGCAGCATTTCACTGCTGTAGCTGATTGAGTTGGAGCAAGTTTTATCTACTTTATACACAGTAATTTATTAATAATAATATTAATAATAATAATCATAATCATAATAAACTTTATTTGTATAGCACCTTTCATACAAGAAATGCAGGTCAAAATGCTTTACAATAAGCAAATTACATGCACCAAGTGCTTCACATGAAAATAGACGTAGAATGGACATAAAATTGTTTAGTTTAGTGGTTCTCAACCTAGGGGTCGGGCCCCTTTAAAGGGTCACAAGACAAATCTGAGGCGATGTGAGATGATTAATGTGGTTGGAAAGAAGAAAAAACTGCCAAACAAATGTATGTTAATGTTCTCACACTTTTTTTCTTATCGCGAAATTTCGCGATATAAAACGTAACGATATGCGTCGTCGAGACGAAAAACTGAATCTTGGTATCGGGGGGGTAATAGGTGCATCTAGTCATACAAACACTGATCTGCATTCTCTCGTCTTTTTCAGTTCTTTGTTTGAACAGACGAGGGCGTTCTGAGTTCAGACCAGTAGGTGAAGCAGGTCAACAAGGTCTGAGCTGGTTAGGCTTGTCACGGTAGTCGTTGTTACCGGTGTTACACCGTGGTCAGGCACACACCAATTACATTACATACCCACCGTCCCCACTGTCGTCTTGCTATTTTAGATGTTGACCATAATTTTTTCTTGTAAAATGTCCGGTGTAATCTGTAACATCGCTTTATTAACTGGTGGGAAAATGTCCTCACCGTCACATCCCTAGTGCTGGTGTGGTTAGTGCATTTACAGCTGATTTGCTAATGGATAATGGAGGAGTCAGGCAAAACGACCTGTCTTTAAAATCGCTTATATGGCAGCATTTTGGATTCCCTGTTGAAACACAAAGTAGGAAACTGAAGCTGCATATGATAATTCATACTGGAGAGAAACCTTTTAGTTCAGTGTGTGGAAAATGGTTCAGTCAGAAAGTAGAATTGAAGAGACACATTCTATTACAAGATGGTTAGGCTATACCATGTTACTAGTTATAACACATTACAGTTTCATAACAAACGGAACAAGAGGGCAAACAGCATTATTTAGCATTTTATGTCTTTTGAATGAAGGGCTACTTTTTCAGTCATATATTTTCATCATTCAACTTTTGTTAAAATTGTTATAATATCGAATCGTATCGAGATCGTGAACCCAATATTATGCATCGTATCATGAGATGAGTGAATCGTCACACCCCATAATCAACGGGCAATATATTCCTGCTTGGTCGCAAAAAAAGGCGTATGAATGATACGATAATGTGCCAGGCAAAAGCGTGCCATAAGACCACGGTTCTTGCTTTAGGCGTGTCATTTGTATGCCATGTAGTCTGTAATGACTGCAATCCGCGTGAACATGTTACGCTCAGAGCTAGTGACGTAGCATAAAAAGGGAGAAAGACTGCTTATGGCGGGCGGGAAGGAGGTGGATGGGACTTTCAACCAGCAGACCGGTGTTTCGTTTGGTAAGTTATGTTAGTGACGTGCTTTTAGCAACGTTTGTGACGTGTTTTCCGTACTTATGTTAACGTTGTTTCCGTACGTATTGTACTTAGTTTACGTACTTATTTTAAGGCCAACAATGTCGTTTTTCCTAAGTGAGTGCTTTTGTTGCCCCCTGCTGGTATTGCACCCTCATACACGGGGGTAATATTCACGCCTCGGCGAGGCAAAACGTGACTCTGATAGGCTATCTTCTGGTGAACAGGCGGGCCTATTACATGCTTTGATACCGGGATGTATATTCATGTGATGATACACTTAGTGGCTCATACATTGCATGGCATAAATGCTTTGAAATAACTTGTAGACCTGACTTTGGCTGCACATCTCATGTGTTCATCTCACATTAATTCAGTGAAAGAATGAAGTTAGAGGAAATGCAAGTTGTATGCAAAATATGAAAGAGGGATTTATTTTTATATGTCTGCGCACAGCCATGTAAGATTTGTCTCTTTACCCCACTTTCTTACGACCCAGGTGGCGCTGACAAATGTGAAGCACAGAAATATAGGAATAGAAAATACATATACACATAAAACTTAAACCAATAAGTTGCAGATAATGAAGATGAGTCTTAACCCCAAACCTCACCTTGAAAAGCAACGCCCACCACTGGTTTGAGCTCCACCATGTCAGCAGTGCAGTATGGGAAATGAGGAGTGGGTGGGTGTGTGACCCGATGACCTACAACAACTCGCTCAGGGCCCAGCCGCGCACCATCAACATCTCCCTGTGCTCGGCTCCAGCTCAATCGATCGCCCTCGTTTTCACATATACAGAAGGAAGTTGCAAGACGTGTGTGAACTGGGGGAGGTGGAGAGGAAACTGCATCGCAGATGGTTGTTGTGTTTCTTGAACACTCAACAGTTTACTCACCTTCTGGGCTTGTTATCAGTTTTACATGATGATTTTTATGAGAGAGAGGACATGAGATTATGGCTCGTTAGAATACATCATATTTAACCTTATGGATTACGGCATTGATGGGGTCTGAAAAGAACATTTAAATCATGCAGCGTTTTGTTATATTTTAACCTAGTGGGCTTCACATTAGAATTCAGTTTTAATATTCAGCAGCTTATTACTAGAAGCATGCCCACACATTATACAAATTGTACGCCTCTTGATATAAAGGGTAGTCTAGTTTTATGACATCATCAGGTTGAGGTCATGAGGGAGCTTCATCAGCACTTCAGAGAACAAGGTAATTACGTGAATCATTTACTCACTTGTACTGTATCTTCATGTATACGTTGTGGTTGTGTACATGTGAAAACTGTACTTGTAAACCATAATATTATAGTTTGTGCAGTGATTATATATGGGAGATAGTACTGTGCTGTTTTTTTTCTTGGGTGAGCATGTGTCAGGCCAGTTTTACATTAATTAAAGGTGCTATTGATAACATTCAGCCACTAGCTGTCGCACTCGTCCTCCCTCGTTCCACTGCATTCACTTCACAACAAGTGGTTGCCAGTTCGGTACACAACCTGCATGTTGTACGGTCGAGTGGAGTGGTGATGAATCTTTTGTGGTAGAGTAATGAAGTCATTTTGCAACATGTAGCCGTAGACCTTCATTAGTCTGGTTAGTCTTTCCAACAATCACCAACAGTCAGCCACCCACTTCTAAATCCCCTCTGATGCGCATCGTCATTATACACTCTTTGAGGGAACTATAACGTTGGGAACCGTCACATCACTAATGCTAAGATGCTAACGTAGTTCCTAAGGAATTGAAGCTTATATTTTTCTCATTTTGACAATCAAACCGGTGGCAACACATTAGTTAAGGTTGTAAGGTCTATGGCTGTTTTTGTTTTTGTTTTAATATGCCGAAATGTAATTTTATGGGTTATTGTTGTTCAGACGATTAAGCTAAGATAGCTAATATGTGCTAACGTCAGTTGTCACTTGTGTCCATGGTTAATATCCACGTATTCTGCAGCCTAATGGAGACACCAGTGTCAGTGCGGCCAGGCAATGGCAGAGGCAGCCTCCTTTTATTGCTGAGCACTTGATGGATTGGTACCGGAGTGAAGCCGGACACTTTCCGTCAAACTCAGCCATTTATCCGTTTTTTTCCCCACAACTTGATTGCTGACGACCCAGAGATACCACGCGATACCAACGTTGTTATAGTATTGGGTCACAAGCCTTTCTAGAAGTGGGAAATAACCGTTAGATATCTTCCACAGATATGAACAAAACATTCATTTTGGAAAATGAAATATTTTTAAGTGATTAATTCACAGTCATAATAATTGTTTTGAGGAAAAGCCATACTTTAATTATTCTGCACCTTTCTAAAAGCTCTGTGGATGTGTTATTTTAAAAAAATTATTTGTCTACATAAAATATTATCAATATGACCTTTAATTTACTGTTTTTTATTTTTCTTTGTAGCGGATTTATGACATGTAATAATCAAAAAGTGATGCTTTTGAAGCTGTAAAACCTCAATTATTCATCACGGTTATGCTGAAACCCCCCAAAAGGGTTAGCCAAATGATCATCTTTCACTCGTCAAGGTCACAAGGAGCCAGATTCTCTCCCAGTATGCACTGGGACAGGTCAACGGTCCATCGTAGGTCTCAAACAAGTATGTAATCGTCAGCCCACGACTGCAGACGTCATGTGCTGACAGTCAGGTAGCCCGGCAGTTCGACAGATGGTACTGGTATTTCACTCTTGCTAATCACAAAACTCGCACTCAGCAGGGAGGCTCAGTGTTTACGGAGACGAGCCTTCGACCAGAGCAGAGTTCAACAAGCCTCAGTGGTGCAGTGTTGTAACTGAGCCTGGCCTTTGATTATACCTGGAACAGGGTAAGGAAGCTTCAATAATGTACAGTATGCTGCTAACTTACACTCAATTTGGGACAATAAACATGTCAAGCTGAGCAAATATGTAGACTATGCATCATCTGATTTCTGCTCTGAGTTTGATTTCTGCAAGTTGGGTGAGGTTGGACCCAGAGGTGGCTGGGTACTCACACTTGACGCACACATAGTTAAGAAATGCTTAGTCAGAAATGTCACCCATGAGTCACAGGGGACTGATGGGATCCAGCAGGTGCAATGTCTCTCACTCCTTCTCTCAAACTTAGGATCAAGAAAATAAGTTCCCACTTCCATTTTATCAGACAGGAAAGCTCTTGTTCTAAAAAGTGTAACTCATTTTGATAACCATACAATTAATTGTATCATGATTGGAATTAAAAGGATATAAAGGTTTAGGTTCTGGGATTAGGTTCTGCTAGTAACAGAGTATATTTGTTCATATATTTCACTTAAAGCTGCAGTGGGTAGAAATGGAGCAAATGTTATTAAAAAAAAAGTATTTTTTTTTATAAAACGGTCACTACACTATATCCTGACAGCAGTGCATGAGACAGGTAATCTGAAAAAAATCATGTGCCTCTGTGTCCTCCAGTGCTCCTAATGGCATCTGCAAGATTTCACAGACCGGAGGAAAACAATCAATCAAAGCTGATCTGGAGTCTGCCGTCCAGCTGTCGCTGTACTGTTTAGCTGTAAAATGAGAAAGTTTGTGACCCGGCAGCCATGTTGAGATCTCTTGAGGAAATACCAAGCACCGCCCACCAGCCGCAGCACAGCCAATAGGAACGCTCTCACTATGAAATGACCTGTGATTGGTCAAAGTCTCCCTTCACGGGCTAGATTGTTTAAAGCCTGAAAACAGAGCCATGAGGAGGTGCAGAAGTCTAGTTTTCTCTCAGAACACTTGAATTACAATATGCTGAAAGGTTATTGTTACGACCCCACTTAAGGCTAGGGGGATGGGGCAGTAACAATGAAAAGTAAAACCGGGTGTAAAAGAGGAAATGAGGAAACGGAGGTTGATGAAACAGCAAAGAATGTTTATTTAAACTAAATAGAACCAAAACTGACAGCTACAAACTCATATCCACAACTTAAAGTACTTAACTAAAGACATGCTTACTGACAAAGTAAGACAGCTAGATAACTAGAAAAACTCCTCCTCTTGCGAGGAGCGAGGAACGGCGTGAGTCGGTCCGCGCACACTGGCCCCGCTGGCTCTTCTTCTTTAAACTTAAGCCCGATTGCCAATTTGAAACACCAGTGCAGGAGAGGGGGGGGGAGGGCATCTGCATGGGAAGAGAGGCAGAGGGCAGGATCACCTCCAATACACACAAACGGCGTCACGGCTGTAACAGTTATTATGGAATATTTGATGCTAAAATTGTTTTGCCTACTGCAGCTTTAAAGGAACAGTGTGTAACATTTCGGTGGGGATCTATTGGTAGAAATTAAATAGAATATTAATAAGTATATTTTCTTTACTGTATAATCACCAAAATAAGAATGGTTGTGTTTTTGTTACTTTAGAATGAGCCGTTTATATCTACATAGGGAGCGGGGCCTCTTTTCACGGAGCCGGCCACCATTTCTACAGTAGCCCAGGACGGACAAACCAAACACTGGCTCTAGAGAGGGCATTACGCGTTTTCACATTTTCGCGTCAGCCACTGTAGTTTTCCTAAATGCTTAGCACACGGAAGAAGTTCAATAAGGTCTCAGTTGGTTGCAATCTGCAACCTCACCGCTAGATGGTGCGAGATCCTACACACTGCACCTTTAAAGCTGAAGTAGGCGAGAAGGGAGCAAAGATGATTAAAAATGAAAAAAATTTAAACGGTCGCTATATCCTGACAGTAGTACATCAAATAGGTATTCCGTCCAGCTTCTGTCTATGAGAGCCATGAGTCAATCACTCGCAAACTCCGACCAAACGGTCAAACTAGGCAGCGCTGATCAAATATGAATCAATATTCTGTTACTGTAATGCCTATTTCTCTCCTCAAATGTTTTCAGAATCATCTTGTAGTGCACGGTTTAGCTGTAAAATGAGAACGTTTTTGACCTGGCAGCCATGTTGAGAACAGTTGAGGAAATACCAAGCACCGCCCACCAGCTTGAGCACAGCTAATAGCAACGCTCTCTCTCTGAAATCTTCTGTCACGAGCTGAATTTTGAATTACAATATGCTGAAAGGTTATTATGGACTTTTTGCACAATGATGCCAAAAAATTGTTGCCTACTGAAGCTTTAAGTACAATTTTGATTTCAAAGGATAATAATTTACTGAACTACTACCATTTGAGAGACTTTTATATCTTCACTCAAATTAATATGTCATAAGCTTGTTTTGTATTTTCTTTTTGTCAGTGAGGCAGTTCATTAAAACACAGACGCTGACATTTTCCCCACACTGTTAATAATGCACAATCTGAACCGTGATCTGTGAACATCTTCAGACTCATTAGAAGAGATAAGATCAGTACTTCCCCTACAGAAGCTGAGGTTGGGCCTCGCTCATATCAGGTGTTAGAATCTTGAATAACAAACTGAAAAAGACAGGAGTCAATGATGCTATTTCCGTGACCTCAGGACAACAAATGTCATTATCACAGCGGGCTAAACAATACGTGCGTACAGTGCATGAGATAGAGGGGAGGTGAATCACTGGTCTTCGATTTCCTGATACACCTTTTCCTCTGATTAGGGTGCAAGATAGAAGAAAAGTCAGTGACAGATTTTCAGTCTTTTGCTCTCTGGTATCAAGATCTTTCTCATTGTACAATTGTTGTATTAGACTGCACTAGTTTTTAGCAATATGTACATTTGCAATTGAGTGTATTATTTCAGAGGAAGAGAGTATTAATAACACTAAATAATGTGCTAATGTACAGCTGCACAGGTAAGTTAAGCATCAGTGCACTTGAAATATTTTTTTATGCTAGAAACATCTAGCTAGTTAACACAAAGGTCAACAAAATGTGGAACATTAACAGGGGGAGCCGCTGTTTGTTTCCCTTTCCTACCAACATTCAGCGTTGAATTCTTTTAACTATGACCGTGATTGTTCACTAACCTAAACCACGTGCTCACTACGTAGACCGCATGAGATATTGACGTTGTCTCCGTGACGTCACCCATATATCTGAAGAGCCGTTGCAAAAATGTCCGGTGTAATCGGTAACACTGGTGTTACAAGTCACGTGTCACAAGTTTATTAACTGGTGGGAAAATGTTCCTCACCGTCACATCACTACCAACGACCATTACAGGCATCGTATGGTACCTTTGGTACTGTAGAAAAAGAGTACCGTCACTTTTTTGAAATTTTGGCATCGACTTGGTACCGAAGTATCGGTTCTCGTGACATCCCTATTCAGCACTATAAAGATGTTCAGATGCTAGTGTTATACTACTAAGGAGAATTGTCATTCTACTAAAAAGGATTACTACACAATCAAACAAACGTCATATCAATGACATCTGAAATTTAGAACAGACGTCATCTCACCAAACTTAAATTATGGGGAGTAATCCTGGAAATTGAGTTTAAATAATGATTCCTCGGGAAGTAATACTCTAAAAATCACATGAAATCCTTAAACCAATTTTTGTGAGTGGAAGAAAAGAGACTAAAGTGGAAATGCAACGAACAAAAAAAATGAGCAGGTTGCATAACGTCAATAGGTGTGATTGCACCCTGAGTGTCATTTGAAAAAATTACATTGCCTGTAATGGATATAGATGATGATTGAAGCATAATGTGACAAGCAGTAGTGTATACGGAGGACTGGATCTCCGTATGTGTGTGTGCTTGTATGGGGAGAATGAAGAACAGGAAGAAGCTGAGGACAAAGGAAGGAAGGGGCATCATGGGAAAGAGCGGTGGCCAGTGTACACAGCTGATGGGCTGCACTTTGTGTCTTGGGGGTGTGATGCCAGAGGTGCAAAATAAACTGGAGACAAAGAAAACAAGTACATGATGGGAAAACTGAGGCTGGCATGAACAACTAACTCTATGCCATAATAAAGATAGAAAAAAAGAAGCACGATCTTTAAGAGGACAACTGATGCAGGTTTATTTACTGTTGCTACTATGAATGTTGGAGGAGTGTTGTGGTTTGAGCTGAAATACAAGTGGATGCACCCAAAGGACAGTGGCCTTGTGTGACAGTAGATAGTGTGGAGCATGGGAGACAATGGCTGTATTCGAAACCTCATACTATACTAGTAGTGCGACCTGATTTTGCCAAAATGTAGCATGTAGTATGCAAACAAAAGCAAAATCTACAGTATGCTAAAAATACCCGATGTCGTACTGATTTGGGAAAAATCTCCAGTCTGCATCGGACCAGTCTACCTTGCCTTCTGTATCCCACAATGCAAAGCGCTGCAACGGTACAGGCTACGGTCACAACAGCACAGCTTGTTTTTTTCGTTTTTTTTTCGTAGCTATTAAATTCACTTCTGAACATTTTTGAGGCGAGAAATCGACTGTGTCGATTTTGAATATTGGCAGTTTTACAATATTAGACAGCAAATCGAACATTTGCTCCGTTTTCGGAGTTTAGAAGCTCCACAAACTGTCGTGACAGCTAGCTATAGCGCCTGCAGGGGACGCCGCCTCTCCAGCCGGGCGGTCACTCTCACAGACCGCTATGAGCTGACTGGAGCTCTCTCAAGACACCGGTGTCGTAGACGAGGGGCTTTTATTTCCTTGTTGACAGATAGTTTGTTTAAATATCACAACACAGATGTCCATTATAAATTAACAGGAACATGTGTTTGTCTGCCGACCATCTACAGAGCAGCAGAGTGGCGAGGGAAAGAGCTGCCTCTGACGGTGGCAGAGAGATACCTGCTGAGACAACATGACCCTTTTTAACATTCCTCTAATATTTGTAGGGAGATCAGTCCACTGTTTTGTTGCTGTAACTGAAAAAGCAGTTTGAGTTAATGCTGTGGATCAATATTTTATATTTCCCGTCTCCCCTCGTTGATGATCGTGTTTGTCTCACTTCACTATGAGCTGTTAGAATAAATAGTTTAAACCTGCAGTATCTTATAAAGAAAACATACATATACAAAAAAATCAAAGTTGTATTTTTCGATAATATTGTAATAGTGGTACACGTTCGGTTTTTGTTCAGTGCTTTAAGAGCTGGTTTAAAGGCTAAAGCCTGGCCTAGCATACTGCAGAATACATCGCTTTAATCGTTTCATACTACATACTACTGAGGAGTGCAGTACGTACTGTATACTGCATACTGCATACTGTATACTGTATACTGTATACTGTATACTGTATACTGCATACTGTATACTGTATACTGTATACTGTGTACTGTATACTGTATACTGTATACTGTGTACTGTGTACTGTATACTGTATACTGTTGGCGGTTTCGAAAACAGCCAATGTTTTGCAAGTAATAAGAGAGATGGAGCCTGGAGATTGAGTGGCGGTAGTGGCAAGTACATTTCCTCTAGCTCTGTAGTTATGTATAACTTTGAGGTACAAGTACTTTAGTTGACTATCTCCATTTTATGCTACTTTATACTTCTACTCCGCTACATTTTAGAGGGAGGTTTTGTACTTTACATATAGTTAAAAACGTGCGATCAGTTATAAAATATGATGCAATATTATAGATTCAACTTTGCAGCAGTATATAGCTAACTAGTTTTCCCTCAATCAGCTGCAACATTTACATGCAATTTACATATATATATATATATAATAGAATATAATAAAGATAATAATAGAAAGATAAGAGAAAGCCTGGGGGATGAAGGGAATAAAAGTCTTTATTCTTTATCAGGATACACGTTAGGTTAGGTTCGCAGCATTTCTTTACTTTCTTCTGCTATTCAGTGCACAATTTAATACGTGAAGTTTGACACAACTATGTTTTTTGAAAGTATACAGAAGTGCATTTAATGTTATAAATAATGTTTTCTTTATCAGCATATTATAGTTTTATAATGTTTGATGTATTGTGGCATCTTTTTCTTATTCCTACAGTATGTGGTATGGGCCAAATGTTTGCCATAAATATGGGTCCATTCAGCACGACGAATACTTTTACTTTTGATAGTTGAAGTACATTTTGCTGATGATACTTCTGTACTTTTATTAAAGTACAAATTTTAAAGGCAGGACCTTCATTTATTGGATATTTATTTATTGAAGGCTCTCTCTGTCCCTCCTTCCAGCCACATCCTCACTCCCCCCGAATCCCCCTGCATCTCTATTCACTTTTACTACCATTCTCCACCTGTCCACCAGATGCCCTCAGGATTTTCCTCATCCTGGTCACCTGACTCCCACGTCCACCTGTGTCTCATCAGCCCCTTTTTGTGCGCTTGCTTTCCAGCCATGTCGGTAAGCTTTTGTATTTTCTTTCTAGATCACAGACCTCTTTCTGTCAGCCTGGACTATCTGCATTAGAGTCCTTCCCTTTTTCCCTTTAGGAAATAACTAGGGATGCACCGATACCGATACCAGTATCGGGTCCGATACTGTGCTCATGTACTCGTACTCATACTCGCGAAACGGCTCCGATACAATGGCACCGATACCACTTTAAGGCAGCATGACGTTAACCTCTCAGCACCATCTTTCGGGTCCTTACGCTCCACCTCCCCGGCGGTGCGGGCGAGACGGGCCGGTGGTGCGCCTGACCCTGCTGGGCCGGGATCCCACCTCACTTTCATTGCGCCACAGGGTTTTGCTTGCACCCTCTGACTCGCGCGTGCGTTAGACTCCTTGGTCTGTGTTTCAAGACGGGCCGAGTGGGTTGCCGACATCGCCGCAGACCCCTGGCGCCTTTTACGTGGGCTGCAGCACAACGCGGTTGGGGCGCACTGAGGACAGTCCGCCACGGTCGACAGTCGTACCGGGAGCAGGGGGCCCAGTCCCTCCCCGGCGGGGAGAGAGGGAGCAGCGAGCCCTTTGTCCACGGTGTGGCGAGGTCCGGGCAGGGAGCGCTGTAAAGCTGCGGCCGCGAGCCACCTTCGCCCCGAGCCTTTCCAAGCCGACCTAGAGCCGGCCGCGGCGCACCGCCTCGTATGTGGGACTCCCCAGCCTGACGTGTGTCGCTCACACCCTCCAGCTGGCTGTTAACGAGGGTCTTTTGGCACAGAGAAGTACTCGTATCGGTACTCGGTATCGGGGAGTACCCAAATGTAAGTACTTGTACTCGTACTCAGTCTGAAAAAAAGTGGTATCGGTGCATCCCTAGAAACAAGCTATTCATCTGCTTTTATAAGTCTTTGAACTGCATATACATGTGAGATTTTTACAAACGGTACATACCGTGCATACGGTACTTATACATGTGACTGCATTCTCTGACAAATGTCACTCAATCAGTAGCTTTAAGAAAGGATTGCATTATCCCCTCTTCTACCCATTCAGCCAGATGTATGAGTGACAGGTGAGAGAGTTGGTCAGAAATTAAGGTAAAATCAAACAGAACAATGGTGACATACTGAGTCTGCATAGGTTATAAGTATGTTCTCCTGTAAGTGCTAGATCCTGCTGAGAAATTTAAAAGGTTTAAAGAGTGTTGCCTAACAATAACCATTAGTTAAGGTAAAAAAAAATAATCAGCCAGTCTTAATGTGTATTTGACATGCTGTATACCAGTTGGTCCATACATTTGACTGGTACACACATCTCCTCTGTGGCTGCTCTGGTCATAGCTGCTGTATTTCTGTGGCTCTAATCAGCTCACTTCCTTGGGCATCAGCCTCTGGCCGACGGCACAAAAGGCCACACTGGGACCACCAGAATCCTTCCTGGGCCATTAAATACCACAAACACATCAACCGACACACACAAACGTACACTCACACACACATACAAACACCTTCATACGTACACACACATTTTGGGATAGCATGCGACTGGATCTAGATTGTGTGGGTCAGATCATGCTATTTGTTGAATGGAGGGTATAAAGAAACGTATAGCTTTATACTTTTCTTTTAATATTTTTTTTCATTACTTTGAATCATTTGATAATAGAAATTAAAACTTTATTATACTCTTCTGTGTATCTTTCACTATTTCAATTCATTTCTCAGCTCCTTGGTTTTCTCTTTTAGTATTTTATTTTTCGGAAATTTAACATTATTTGAGGCAAATATTATTTGTAATATTTCAGGTAATTGTTTATTTTAAAATTGACTTTTTAAAAAAAAAGGAATTTAAATTTTATTATTTGGTTATTTTATTTTTATAAATTTAAAATTATTTGGGGCAAATATTTATAATATTTCAGGTTATTATTTATTTTAAAAGTGTCTTTTTTAAGGGCTCTAAATTGTATTATTTGAGTATTTAATTTTTTTGTAAATTAAAAATTATTTGGGGCAAATATTATTTGTAATATTTCAGATTATTATTTATTTTAAAATTGTCTGTTTTTAAGGGATCTCATTTGTATTATTTGGGTGTTTTATTTTTTGTAAATTTAAAATGATTTGTAATATTTCAGGTTTTCATATATTTGAAAAGTAATATAAAAACAATAAATTCACATTAATAAATACACCTACAATGTATAGGACATATATCAGACCTTAATTATGATATAACAATATAAAAACAATAAATCCACATTAATAAATACATCTATATGACATATATCTTACCTTGAAGACAATGTAACGATGTAAAAATGACGAAACCACATTAATAAATACTCCTATAGGAGTCACATATCAGACCTTAATGACAACATGACTTTGTTTCTTTCAACCATTTTTTAACATTATTTTTAAACTGACTCAAGCTAATACACTCTTATACTCTGGTCACTGTTCAACTCATCTTAAAGCAATGCAATAGATGTGGAACAATGATTGTTGTTCAAACAATAGAGAATACAGAGATGAGGTCTGACAGGTATCGTGCTTTCTATCCGGCACAAGCTGCTGAACAACCACCTGCAGATTCTGATGCTTTCATCAAACCGAGATAGTGTTTTGTTCTTTTTCTGAGAAGATCAGTAGAAAAGCCACTGTGAGTTCTGCTATCTGTTGCCTTTTTGTAGATGGATGTGAAAGGGCTGAAGTTTCTGGGTCAGTGCTGTGGGTTTGGCCGTGCTAGGCCATCACAAGATGGGCCTTTCCACATTGTGTCTGAGTTTCACGCTGATGGCAAAGATGAGGATGTTTACATGATGACCCCTTTAGATTAGAAAAGATGTCGTCTGCATTGTGTGTTTGTGCGTGCTGGTACTTACCTTATATCTCGATTCCTTGGTTGTGAAGTTTAAAGTCGAGCTGAAGTTCATTTTTTGCTGATGCTCACTATGTATGTCCGTTGTGTCTGTTTTTACTTGAAAAAGTTTAATTACCAAAAGAAAACTTTTAAAGGGGACCTATTATGCTTTTGTGCTTTACCCCTTTCCTTTACTGTGTTATATTGTTTTTTTTTGTGCATTTAAAAGGTCTGTAAAGTTATAAAGCCCAAAGTCCACACCAAAGGGAGTTACTCTCCCCCACAGAAACACTGCTCCTGAACTGCCTGAAACGCCTTGATCGAAAACCCGCCTTTTCTTCCGTAACGTGGTGACATCATCAAGTAAGACATTTGCATAAAATCTGGGAAGTGTCTAGAAGGGAACCCCCATGTTGGGGAAATTCTCGCAAAATGATTAAGATTAGGCATTGATCTCAAATAGTTAATATTAGGCAATGACCTCGAATAGTTAAGGTTAGGAGCTCAAACAGAGCGTTTCAGACAGAAGGTGAAAAGAAGTTGCTGCAGAACAGCCGGTATGAGAAATATAAAGTGTTTTTTAAACATTGCATGTAAAGGGTTAGGGTTAGGGTTAAGCATGTAAACATGTCCTAGTAGAAACCTCAATAAAGTTTGAACCTAAAAATAAGCATAATAGGTCCTCTTTAATTTCTTCTTTTATACTTTTTAATTTATTTTTTTGCATTGATAGCGCCCCCTACATACAATACGTATGTGGTTCCAACAACAAACAGTGATGCAATATCTGGTACACACACAGCGTGTCCCACCCACTGTCCACCACTCTGAATAACATTACACAGGCCCACTTGGACTGATTGATTAAGAATATCTGATTTGGCAGTGGGACATTTCACTGGTTGCCATGGTGCACATGGAACGAAGATCTGATCGGGGTTATCGCCATGGTGACGCATAAGCACTTCCCCTTGGTGTTCTGTAGGATGAAACGTCACAGTAGGCAACTGATATGTGTGTGTGTGTCCTCGTGCAGGTGTATCCAAGCAGCACTCTCACACACTCTCACCAGTTTCCCTTTTACTCTTTCCATGTCCTCATCCCTCCACCCCTCCCCTTCCGATGCCTTTCCTGCCCGCCTGAGAAGCAGAGGCACGGCCTCGGTGGCGTTGACCTCACCCTCAGACCCCCGGGAGACACTGACCATTACTGCGCTTCCGGCTGTCTCACAGCCCAGCCAGTTATCCCTCCTGAAATAGCATCTCACCCTCACATCCTCTGCCTATTAGCAGTCACATATACCCTTACCACTGTCCCTGCCGGTTGTAGAGCGTTAATGGCACAGCACAGGCTTTACAAAAAGTATTCAGTAAAAATCAAACAGGAACAGGAAAGACTTCAGGATTTCTTTTTCTCCTATTTTTTTTCCTTTTTTCTCATCTTTCTCTAAGCTTTTTTTGTCTAACAGAAACAATGTGACAAGTTTAGAGGAGAAATGTCTCTTTTAGTGGAACAACTCAGAGGAATCTTAATCGAAATCAAAAGTGTGTTGTCAAATATTGATTTCTGTTCATGGCCTAAGCACCCAGTTCAAAGATTACGATGCAAATCGAAATGGAAAATGGAAATCTAAGTCTAATACTAAGATATAACAAACAGAACAGACAGAAATAGTAAAATATTGGCAGAGATAATTTCAGAAAAATTTGTGCAATGTACATATAGTGCAACTTATTAGAAATATGTTCAAGTTATATTCTAGTTTATTTTTAAAAATTCACTGTAGGCAATTTAAAAACAGGCAGCGGGCAGCAGTTGGCCTGCGGGCTGGAGATTGGCTTTCTCAGGTGTAGCATTTCAGGGGATCTATTGGCAGAAGTAGAATATAATATTCGTAACTATATTTTCATTAGTGTATAATCATCTGAAACTAAGAATCGTTGTGTTTTCGTAAGCTTAGAATGAGCCCTTCATATCTACATAGGGAGAGTGTCCTCTTCATAGAGTTTGCCATGTTGCTCCGTCATGTTTCTACAGTAGCCCAGAATGGACAAACCAAACACTGGCTCTAGAGAGAGGCCACCGTAGTTCTTCGCTAGTGAAACTGCAGTAACGTGAGCCGCAGAGTGCAAAACAGTGGTACCGCCTAGGGTAGGTTGAGATGTTCAAATTTTCTAACCGGCCATCGTTGGCCCAACAACCGGTGATAGCCGATATATTTGCGCAGATGTCTCTTTGTGTGTGCGCGGATGATCAGCAGTTCTAGCGGCGGAGCATCGTAAAGCACTTCATTCAAACTCAACAGAAATGAAATAGAACTCACCAAAACCGTCTTGGTTCGTCTTTCCAAGAATCATCAACTTTGGTTTGGTCGAAATAACCCCTTATTTCACAGAGTTAGATGTGAAAATATGCCGACTCTGTACGTTGTATTCTCCCGCTGTCCCTCTCTGCCCGCTGAGCAGCACCTGGGCGGCTCTCAATCTTCAAAGGTGGACCATTAAATTAGCAAAATGACAAACAACAACCTGTGATGTACTCAACCCATCACCGATAGTCGATATATTCGTCCAGTCGGCCAACCCTAGTACCGCCAGCCGCCGTCTGACTTCCGTTGCTCCTAAATTAGTGTTATTATGGTAAAGATGGCCTCTGAGCGAGGCAAACGGTGTTACCACGATTTTGCACTCAGCGGCTCACGTTACCACAGTCTTGGAAAGGGAGGAGTGAGCGGAGGCGTACTCAGTCGGCTGCAATCTGCAACCACACCACTAGATGACACCAAATTCTATACATTGTACCTTTAAGTACAGTTGAGTAAATGTACATAGTTACTTTCCACCGCTGGGTTTAACATATTAAATGGTGTATGAACTCATTTTCAGCACTGACGCAGTGGACTGAGGTCACCTCTGAGTTCAGCCGATCTGTCGCCCCCGGACTCTGTTTGACATAATTGGAGAGGAGGATGATGTTATGAAGTGACATGGGAAAGAGAACAGGGAGGCACAAGAAGCAAGTCTGGACAAAATTATTTAATAATGTATCTATAGCCACATATTTCAGATAGAAATCTGTACATTTCTATTTGTCTGTCAGGACAGGACTACAGTGTTTCGTCAGGACTAGTTCTCTCACTAAACAAGAGGTCCATAATTGCCTAGAAATGTGTTGTTCTTCGGGTGTTGGGACATCTAATGGGTTTCAGGCAACAGGAAGCCCTTTGACATTACAGTCAAAGAGAAAAACAAGTGGTTGGTAAATGTTGTGAAGGAGATAAAGATCTTTTAGCATCAAGAAGCGGATGCAGTGAAAGTGTTTGTTAAGCGTCTTGTGGGGACTGAGGGTACGTTCGTGATCTGCAGCAACAGTTTCAGCTGGTTGTCTCCAGATATTCTGAGCACAGGGTGACAGAATCCCGTCTGGTTCTGTGAGACGAAGAGCTGGTTGTTGTATGGAAGCCGCAGGTGGTAAAGATACAGTACATCAATGTGAGCCTGGCAAGGGAGGAGGAGTGTCCAGAGTTTCATTATCAAGTCACCTTACAGGGCAGAAGTGTTTAGGAGGGAATCAGCACATAGACCGCTGTCTGTGTCAGTCAGCTGTGAGTTGATTGTGCAAAAGTAACATTTCAGTATCACACACTGAAATACACTGCGATGTTTTGCCCTACACATTTACACATTTATGCAGGAAATGATTAGGGATACTGCGATCAGACTTTTTCAGACCCGATAGCGATACCTGGGTTTTGTGTATCAGCCGATACCGAGTACCGATCCGATACCAGTGTTTAATTAATCAGCTGTATGCTTCACTGTGTGGAAGTGACTGGGATCATTCTTTTATGTGTGAGGCTACATCTGGCTTGACTTAAATATTGCCTTCCTAACAAAACAAAATGTAACAATAAATATAAATAATAGATAAAATAAAAAATAAATTAAAATAGAAAGAAATTAAAATAAAAGAAATTTAGTGAACTGTTATTTGTTATTAAGATAATAAATCTCACACCAGCAACTATAAAACAAATCTTCAAAATTAGCAGGAATTACAATTCAGGTGTAAACCTTTTTAATGCAGCAACAAATTGGTCAAAACGTAAACAGTTCCAGTATATAACGTATAAAGTATACTAATATAAAATTGAATTAAATAAATCGGCCCTATTATCACCAATATCCGACAATCCGACAACAATTACTGAATTAATTGGCATTATATGGCATATAATCAATGTGGAACTAATTGAAACACTCCTCATAATGCACAAGTTTTATTTTTTATTATTCTATTTATTTAGTATTTTCCATTTCATAGCATTATAGATGCTTTTTAAAGTTTTCTAACCTATTGTGAGTTGCCTTTTTGGGAAAGTATTTGTTTAGTGTTTGTACATACAGTGTAATACAGAAGTGTTGGAAATGTTCCTTATTTACCAAAGTTATCAGTGGGCAAAATGCTGCCTCAGTACCCAGCTGGAGGCTTCTGTCTGTCTTTGACACTTGCACTACTAGTCAAGATTGTCAGTGTGCAGTCGAAATAAGACACAGTGCACCAATGAAAGTGACTTTTTCTTTTGACTGATGTAGATTCTGGTTGCCTTTTAAAGTTGATAAAGATAATAAGTACAGATATTTGTGTTATTTTTATTCTAAAATATAGTTAAGTAAGTACAAGGATTTTGTTCAGTAAGGAGAGAAATAAGACTCCATCACTAATAGCATACTTTTTTGAAGGTAAAATGTTTTATTTTATAATTTTTCATGCATAAATTGGTGCCTTTGATTGGTATAAAAATCATGGTCCAAATTGCACGACAAAAAAAAAGGCAGGGTTCGCATCTTTGTCACCTTTTTCGCCTCTGATGAGTTTTCTGCCGGTGATATACATCAGAGACTACTAAGATGAGTGGTATTTTAAATCATTCAATTTTAGTGCTGAAAATGTATATGTTTCTAACCTCTTGGCGTTTTATCGTTTTTATGCTTCCAGTAGCAAAACAGCAATTTATTTTAGAGCCAACGAAATAGTAGTTAGACTGAGCAGAGAGAGCACACAAGACAAAGGAATAACTACAGAAACTTCATTAAAGGAAAGGAAAAGGAAATGATGTCCTCAAAAGTGTCCTCTCACTTGTGTAATCCTACCAGTTTTTACTCATGCATAATGCAGCTGTTCTTTGCTTCATTTAATGTGCTTTTAATTGAATAGCAGATTAACTTTTGTTAAAGGTTCTAAATTCTATTTCCAGAGCATTAATATATTAGCAAACAACTATTAGCTATGTAAAGATATGGAGGAGTAATGTCTACCTGAGCAGAGAATGAAGTCAATCTCCCTTTGTGTGTGTGTTGTAATCAGAGTTGCTTGTGAGCGTGCCACACTGGCTAGCTCTGGCCGCCGCTCTGCGCTGCTCTCATATGGTTACAGCTGATAACCTAGGCTCTAAACTAACTCTTTTTCACCATCCTCCCGTAACCGTCCCGAAATGAATGTGGACCGTCCCAAATTTAAAATCTTTGTTTTTCTACGTGATCATTAGTTAATCATTCAAAGTGACCTTTAACATAAATCGAACATCAAAAGTGGTTATTTTTGTTCATACATTTTAGGGATGCACCAATACCGATACCGATACCAGTATCGGGTATCGGGTCCGATACTGTGCTCATGTACTCGTACTTGCAAAACAGCTCCGATACAACACGCTCCACCTCCCCGATGGTGTGGGTGAGACAGGCCGTGGGGCCGGGATCCCACCTCAGCCGGCGCACGCCGGCCCTCACTTTCATTGCGCCACAGGGTTTTGCTTGCACCCTCTGACTCGCGTGTGCGTTAGACTCCTTGGTCCGTGTTTCAAGATGGGTCGGGTGGGATTTTTGGGATTTCAAAAAGTCAATTTTTATTATTATGTTTGTTTTGATTTTGATGTTAACAATGCAGCTAAGTTAAATTAAAACATTTTCTGTTGCTGCTACAGCTGTCGTGAGGTCACATGCCGGCGGTATGTGCTGTGTGCGTGTTTATGTTGTCAAGGAGGTTTAATAATAACGGTGCGCTACACAAAACGTGCAGTCATTTTCAGATATATACGTACAGATATATTTCTTTCAACTCTTGTCCAAAATTCGCCCTAAAATTAATTTTCATCCTCTCCGATCATATTTATTTTCGGCCCCGGGACGACGGAACATCCTTAAGCTCAAGCCCTGCTGATAACTCTGACTCGACCCACGGTGCTGTTGCGGAACCGTAGCCGGCTCAACCGTCGCCATGTTGAAAGCCATGCGAAGGCACAGAAATGCTCCCAAACTCACATTTAGCACCTTTAAAGGAAATGATTGTATCAAAAGTGTCCTCTCACTTATGCATCCCTACGAGTTTTTACTCATAACGCAGCTATTCTTTGCTTCATTTACTGTGCTTTTAATTGAATAGCAGATTAACTTTTGTTCAACATAATTTTAACTCTAGTTTTTTTTAACTCCACATGGCAGTTTCACTTGAATAAGTGACTGAATAATTGACTGACTGGTAAAATATAACAAACACCTACTGAGACATAACAATTTAAAACCGAACCATCGGAAACCCGACGCTCCTAATGGCGAACGCGGGAGAGAAAATTGTGCTGCAGTTAGCGGGCCCCCTAAATCATTCATTGTGAGCCCCGCACCCCAAACCCTCCCAAAAATGAATTGAACCAAACCTGTTTATGCATTCACTCCATACACTCTGTGGCACGTTACATTCTGCATTGCAAATGGGGGTGCAGGTAATGAAGCTTATGCAGTGTGAAAAGGCCAATTACTCTGGTGTGTGGTGGCTGGGACTAGAGTGTGCTCGGGCTCCCTCCAGGCTAGAGACAGAACCTAGTAAACACCTCATCAGCTGATGACACACACACACACACACACACAGACACACACACTGCTGAAGATCCTCATAGTATGACGATTGTGAGACACACAAAAACACGCTCCAATGAAGAGCGTACATGCGTGTGTAAGGCATGCAGAAATGCACATATGCATATAAACGAATGCATCTGAGAGGTATTAAAAACATGCATAGATCAGCATTAAAACACTGTTTATACAAATGAGAAAAAAAATAATCTGCATATTCACAACAGTAACCTTGCCGGTGGTTGAGTTGGTAGGAGAAGGGAAGAAAAGGCGGAGAAAGAAATGAGCCAAAGATCCCTCCTTTGTCTCTTCTAATACTTTAAATGTTTGCTGCCCATTTGTCCCATCCTGAATGAGGACTTGTTGTGGCTTGTTTCATGTACGCGCTCACTAAAGTTTTTCTTTTTTTTAACCAATAAAATCTGAGAAAAGCAAAGAAAAATTGAGGAGACAGGAATAGGGGGGCAGACGGGAGAGGAGCAGCAGGAGGCCACTTGTGTCACCAGTTACAGAGGGTCATGGTGGGGGAGGTGAAAATTAAAGCACGCGGGCAGCGTCTTGCACCTCGGCCCAGACTGAACCCCCCTCCCATGCCCTTGGTGGTGGCCTGTGTATGTGTGTGTGTGTGTGGAGGATGGGTTTGGGGGCGATATCTCAGGGGCATGGACATGCACAGGTGAGTCACAGGTGTAGCCGCTGCCACACGCGCCGCTGCATATTTCAGGAGTGTCATCACGGGGCGGGAGGGGCACTTGAGCGCGGGGCGCGCCATGTGCCTCCCTGTTCATCGGACAAATGATTGTGATGGGCTCATTGTTTAGAGAAGGGAGTGTGGACAGGAAAATTGAGCATAGACGTGAAACCTGTTGGTTGTGTTGAGAGACAAACTGTGCAAAAGAAATTAGCTTTAATCATGCTTGTAAAAATGTAGCCTGTTTTTCAGCAGCTACGTTTATATACACGTGGAAATGATGCCAACAGGTTGTGTTTAGAGGAAGTTGAAGAAAATATTGCAGATGAGAGGTGTCACCTTTACAGTTTAGTGTGTTTCAGGATGTTCAAGATACTGTATGTGATACGTGACGGATAAGCATTAAAGGTCCCATATCGTGCTCATTTTCAGCTTCATACTTGTATTTTGTGTTTCTACTAGAACATGTTTACATGCTTTAATGTTAAAAAAACACTTTATTTTCTTCATACTGTCGGCCTGAATATGCCTGTATTTACCCTCTGTCTGAAACACTCTGTTTTAGCGCATTTCAACGGAATTGTGACAAAATTGTGACAAAATTGCAACAGAATTGCGTTGCTAGGCAACAGCTTGGGTCCATGTGTACTTCCTGTCAGCTGATGACATTCACATACACTGCAACCAGGAATAAACTGGGACACATTTAGAATGTTTACGTTTAAAACTGTGTAAAGGGTCTTAATATTGTATATTTGTGACATCACAAATGGACAGAAATCCTGACAGCTTGTTTCTAATGCAGAGTTTCTAAATATGGGATGTGTGTATTTCCCTATGGATTGAGCGTTTCGATACTTTCACAGTATTAATATAGGACTTAAGCCTGCTTTATAATAAAAGAAACTTGATAATCTCACTTTTTTATAATATGGGACCTTTAAAGATTAAGAGTCTTTAGCTCTGTGAGGCTTTACTACTGCGCTAAATACTATTATCATCATGCTAATGTAACAGGTGTGATCTTGAGTTGTGTTATAAAGACACCACGAACCAGGATTCCCAGTTGAGTTGGTTTATTCTGATAACAGACAGTGCGTGTGTCACTGGACTGTTCTGGGACATGTATCTTCAGTAATGATGTTACTAGAAATATAGAAAACACTCACGTTACTACACGCTTGGTAGTTGGCTAATTTAGCTTGCAACATAGCCTACATGTGGTTGTTCGGAGATCTACAATCACACAAAAGTCTTTGTCCGTGACTCAACTCCTCTAGATACATACTGTACATTATACATTTATACGACACAATTATGAACCAAAAATGAACACTCTCTTAAAACAATCTGCACAGTGTTATAGTCGTGACTTACCGCTCACACGGTCAAGTTAAACTGACAAAAACACAACACCGTTGTTCACAAAGAAAATATATATATTAATATTATATTCCATTTCTGCTTAATCTTAGTAGATTATTATGTTAATGAACACAATGTTGCATTTAACTTTTTTTTTTATTCAGTTTGACTCTCCTGAATTCTGATTAAGCAGCTTGGATTCAAATTTTTTAACAAAAAAAGTATGTTTGTGCTTAAGAAGAAAAAACTAATAACTGGGCTAATTAGTCTACTAATAAGATGATAATTTTCTAATAATAAATAAGTAAACACCCATGAATTTAGAAAGTTTGCAGGTTTGTTAAATAAAATAGAAATATTAAAATATATAATATTGCTTTTAACAGTCCGTAGCAACGTCAATAGAGTGAGTGGTAATGTTGATAATAAACTGTCTTATTGGAAGAAATTATTATTATTTTTTTAATACTCAAAGGGCCAGATTGAGGTTGTTAAAGTAACGGATTTGAGCCAATGGGCCTCCAATTGAATATGCCTGTTTTAGTATATGACATACATAGTACATGTCACATGAAAGAGCATTATATATTATATATACTGTATAAGACGTGTAGTATAATGTTGTATGAAATGCGTATGGAGAAGCTCATAATCACAAACATAAAATATGCAAACATTGTTAAATGCACATTTGACTAATTAATCTATTTTTCATGAGTGAGCAAGTTTTTTATTTGTGATGAGCACTTTGCAGACATAAAAGTATGATTTCAACAAAAATATATATTTTTAGCGATAAAGATCCCGACTTCAGTATGTCAACAAAATGAGTCAACAAATTTCTTAATCACTCTGCTAGAAGTCGGTGTGAAATGTTCCCGTTGTTTACAGCAAACAGGTCAAATGGAGGCTGAGAGTTAAAGGCCCCATATTGTAAAAAGTGAGATTTTCATGTCTTTTATATTATAAAGCAGGTTTAAGTGCTATATAAATACTCTTAAACTATCAAAACACTCAATATATGGAGAAATACACACAGCCCGTATTCAGAAATTTTGCGTTTGAAACAAGCCGTTAGGATTTCTATCCATTTGTGATGTCACAAATATATAATATTTAGATCATTACACGGTTTTAAACGTAAACATTCTAAATGTGTCCCAGTTTATTTCCTGTTGCAGAGTATGTGAATAACATCAGCTGACAGGAAGTAAGCATGGACCCAAACTGTTGCCTAGCAACGCAATTCTGTTGAAATGCACTAAAACGGAGCGTTTCAGACAGAGGGTGAATACAGGTATATTCAGGCAGACAGTATTAGGAAAATAATGGATTTTTTTTAACATTACAGCATGTAAACATGTTCTAGTAGAAACACAAAATACAACTATGAACTGAAAATGCATAATATGGGACCTTTAAATAATTTAAACCGTGTGAGAAACTAAAAGATATTACACGTGCATGTGATGAGATGATCATTGAGAGCGTCTCCCTCTGCCCTCCAGCCGTGTCTATGTGTGTGTTTGTTTCATTCACATCCTATCTTGACCTATGTGACTCAGCATGGGTTTCTGTGGTCATATAATCGGGATGCCCTAGCACATAAACCATAATCATCTCCCTTTCCATCTCTCAACATTAAAGGCCACTCATTTTTTTCTACCATGTAATAATAGGGAACTTCCAATTCATGCCTTACAACGGCTTGTAACTTTGTACAAATCACATGCCCATCAAAACGCTGGCGCTTCCCCGCTGGTGTTTATTTCACTTTTGCTCTGGAGCCTGCAAAAAAAGAAAAGAAGACTTGAACAGATTTCTAAACGGTTGTCTATAAATTTGGTTTGTTAAGTCAGTGAGTTGGCGTGGATATCAAAAGGAAGTGAAATTGAAATCGTGAAGGAGAAAAGGGACGGATAAAAAAACGAGACGATGAAGGTCAGCGCTGTAGACAGGAGGAGTGACAGGACACGAATCTCTGAGAAACACTCCAAATAAAGCAGCAAGAGGAGAGGGAGGAGGGAGTAATCTCTGCCTCACCAGAGGAGAGGAGGGTGGGGAGAGCTTGGACACACACACACACACACACACAGACGCGTTTCCATGCAAACAACTTGGCCATGCCGGGCGGTTAGGTGGGAGGATGTAAGGGAGAGGGCTACACCCTTGTGCGAAGCTTTGTTGTGTGACACATAGACAGCCCACCCTAGCATTCCCACCCCTATATTTGGCCTTGAATACAATTGCAGGTTTGAGAGTGACAAATCGGACTGCAGGCAGGCAGACTCAGACGACGAGGACAAGGGCAAAATTACACGAGTGGATGGGGAAGCCGCTATGGCGGAGTGGCTGTTTTTGCAATGACATTATAGATAAGGAAGCTATTGTGGAGCATACATAGTGAAAACTCATTTTTAGGTAATTTATTAAGCTTTAAAATGACTGTTGAAGGGTCCTTCCTATGTGGAGTTCAAGTGAGCTGGTCACTGTAATCAATAGGTGCGACCTGCTGTCCACCCAGTGCATGCTGGGAAAGGCTACAGATGCCTGTGAAACAAGTCAATAGAGAAAAAGAAGACAGCCTTTTAAAGACTCTCAACACAACGGGGTTCAACTTTTCACACCATTTATCTCTGTTGTTCCAATACACATCATCTTGTATTACAGTATATTTCATGTCTGGGTCCTTGGTACCTGCAGATGTTCATGTTTAAAGGTACCATATTATAAAAAAGTGAGATTTTCATGTTTTTTTATTATAAAGCAGGCTTAAGTCCTTTATAAATACTGTGAAAGTATTGAAACGCTCAATCCACAGGGAAATACACACAGCCTGTATTCAGAAACTTTGAAACAAGCTGTAAGAATTTCTGTCCATTTGTGATGTCACAAATATACAATATTTATACCCTTCACACAGATTTAAACGTAAACATTCTAAATGTGTCCCTGTTTATTCCTGGTTGCAGTGTATGTGAATGTTATCATCTGACTGGAAGTACACAAGGACCCAAGCTGTTGCCTAGCAACGCAATTCTGTTGCAATTCCGTCGAAATGCGCTAAAACCTAGCGTTTCAGACAGAGAGTGAATACAGGCATATTCAGGCCAACAGTGTGAGCAAAATAAAGATTTTTTTGAACATTGCAGCATGTAAACATGTTCTAGTAGAAACACTAAATACAAGTATGAACCTGATAATGAGTATAATATGGCACCTTTAAGGAAACTGTAACGGAACAGCGGCGTGTAGAAACCTGCGGCCCCGCAGCGAAAGCTTGACTGGTGGACAACCATCCAACGGTAAAGATCAAAGTAAACGCTGACCGTCACCTTTTCTTGTAAAATGTGCGGTGTAATCGGTAACACTGGTGTTGTCACAAGTTTATTAACTGGTGGGAAAATGTCCTCACATCACATCTCTAACAGATAGTTTTAAAAAATAAAATATTTCAGTGCTATAAAATCAGTAGTAGGGGAGAACGGGGTCAGTTGTCACATTCATTAGATCTCACTCCCTCGAGGGCGCTGTTTAAATATGTTGGTACTGAAATTTTCAGAAAATAAGGAGCCAGACGTCACCTGCAGGGTCATTCCAGGAGTAAGATACTTGACATTGAGGTGAGAGGACTTCTAGTGTTTTTTTTATGTCAAAATGTAAATATTCAGCTCTTCTGCGTTTCTCTTCCAGGCTTTTACACAATGGATTCATAATAAAAAAAATATTACAATTAAAAAGTATGAAGAGAGAGCTAGTTTTTTTCCTAGAGTATTATATATTTATAAGGATAAACAATTCACTTGATTGAATGATTTTTCCTGTTTATGTTCTCTCGATTCAGGAGATGTTAGGTTGTTGCATTTCGATGAAATTAAACTTTTTAAATTAATTTTTAAGAGCCTACATTTTTTATTTTTCCTGAATAAAATAACATACAGTAGGAACCCCGATGGGGACAGTTGTCACAAGTGCACAAGACGTATTTGACATGCATATCTTCTGAACAGAATAAGCTCAAGGAGAGTAAGGTCACTGCATTCCTACCTGACACTTTAGGCTCCCTTTGCACATTGAAGGGATTCAAATGAAAGTAAAAAGGGTGACGACCAACCTCGTTCTCACCTACTTGAATTTCAGTGAATTTCACAGTTAGGTATTCAGCTGCTTATAAGATTCAGATCCTTACCACCCTTTTTTTGCTTCCATCTTCCATAAGTTATCTCGTCAGATTTCCATTTTTCTTTTATTTAAAGAAAAAAATATGCATATAAAACTAAATTTCTTGATTAGTTTTTGCAACATAGACAGGCATAGGAAAACATAATTTTCTCTCGAACCGGATTTGAAAAATAAAAGGGCTAAAAATGTAAAATAATGAAATAGTTGAGCTCTTATTTGAATGCACACGTACAGCAACAATGATTAAACCCTTTATACTAAATTAGAAGAGAAAAAAAACAGGATTTCTGTTCTGCAGCCATGCATTGTTTGTTGTTTATTTTTCTACCCTTGTGTTACATGTTTTATCCATGTGTGTACATATGAGTGTACAGAAGGTGCGTGCTTGTGACTGTGTGTAATTATGTGTGTGTTAGCCTGTGTGTGTAAGCCTGTGTGTGTGTGTGTGTGTGTGTGTGTGTGTGTGTGTGTTAGGGTAATTATACAGTAGTGGACTGGTGGTGGGACGGTAAATCAACTGTAGAATGGCTTGGATTGGTCTGCTTCGCCGGCAGCACTCCTCGTCCTAACCGGTCATCAGGGAGGGATACACTCTTAGAATAAATACTGTGTGTGTGTGTGTTTGAGAGTGTGTGTGAGTGTGTGTGTCTGCAATGTGCGCGTGTGTGTTTGGGTGCGGGCATGCATGCGTGTCTATATGCATCTATGCATACATTGAATTTACTGTATATTTCCGTGTGCACATGTTGTGTCAGTATGAAGGAGTGTACCCGTGTGTGCGTCATGGTGTGTGTATGTGTATATGTGCACATGCAGCATGGGCGTGTCTGTGCATGAATGTATTTGTATGTTGGTTGTGTGTCAGCAGAGTTCCTCACCCAAACAGGTCATGAAAAAAGGGACTCTTGACTGCTGCCTTTCCCACCGCAGTGTGGCCGCTCTGCCTGCAGCCACACGGCTAGCTGCAATTAAAAACACTCTCCACAAACCCAGAGTGAAAGAAATATTTCAGTGCGTCACTCACAATCTAAAAGCATTTCTCAAATTTTATGAGACGGCCCTGACTACAGAAGTGTAATTTGTTAGTTTCTTTTTTTGGGGGTTGTAATCTAAAAAGGGTTACAAAATGACAAAAAAACAACATATTTCCAGTTGTGCAGATAGTTTTGGTTTTGAGATATCTGTGTCCAGTGGCGAAGGATCCTTTACTTAAAGTAAAAGAAGCAATACCACAATGTTAAAATACTCCATTACAAGTGAAAGTCCTGCATACACAATCATACTAAAGAAGTACAGAACGATCATCAGCACAATGTACTTAAAGCTTCAGTAGGCAAAAAGTTTTTGGCATCATTGGGCAAAAATTCCATAATAACCTTTCAGCATATTGTAATTCAAGTGTTCTGAGAGAAAACTAGACTTCTGCTCCTCCTCATGGCTCTGTTTTCAGGCTTTAAAAAATCTAAGCCCGTGACGGAAGACTTCGACCAATCACAGGTCATTTCAGAGAGAGAGCGTTCCTATTGGCTGTGCTCCGGCTTTTGGGCGGTGCTTGGTATTTCCTCAGTGGATCTCAACATGGCAGCTGGTTCACAAACTTTCTCTTTTTACAGCTAAACAGTATACTACAAGATGATTCTGAAAAATTTGAGGTGAAAAATAGGCATTACAGTAACAGAATATTGATTCATATTTGATCAGCGCTGCCTAGTTTGACCAGAGTTTGCGAGTGATTGACAGCCGGCTCTCATAGATGGCAGCTCGACGGCAGACTCCAGATCAGCTTTGACTGGTTGTTTTCCTCCAGTCTGTGAAATCTTGCAGATGCCGTTAGGAGCACCGAGGCACATGATTTTTTTCAGATTACCTGTCTCATGCACTACTGTCATTTTTTTTATCTGTACAGGTGGGTGTTGTTCCTGCTAAGCTCTAGGCTTGCCGCACCTCCACCAGTGCCCACTTAGTTAGATGCAGGGTGATCAGCTGGGGACCACCGTTCATTGATGTTTCACCCCTTAGCCCAGAACATCTCCTTGTGGCGGGGCAGTGAACAGGGACGTCTCCCTGACACTCCCTGCAGCTAACCTTCTTCAGGAGTTGCTTGCTCCCCATGCTTTGTCCTGTCTTCTCAGCCAGAGCCAGAAGCTTGCCTTTTCTGCCTCTTCTAATATCTCCCTGGTTGCCTTATGCAGTCTGGTTCCCCGTAGCCTCAGGTCCTTGAGCAGACATGTTGTTGAGTCTCCAACAAAGCCCCTAGTACCCATCTCCTCCGGGTAAAGCCTCACACTCCATCCACCTTCCCTACAATCCTCCAACCCCTCTTCCCATGGCACTGTGAGCTCCACCAGCAGCGCTGATTTTCTGGCTGTGGTCCACAGAACCATGTCTGGCCGCAGTGTGGTGCTGTTGATTTCTCTAGGAAAGTGGAGTTGCCTGCCCAGGTCCACCTACATCTTCCACTCCACCCCTGGTGTCAGGGACTTAGGTGCTGGTCTCTTGATGGTATGTAGTGCAGGATCCCCCTGCCTGAAAAAGTGTATCCTCTGTTGGCTCCCTCTTGGACTCTCATTGTTTGCCCCTTGCCTTCTTTTCTCCACCACCTCTGCCAGCTGCCTGAGCACTCGGTCGTGCCGCCATCTAAACCGACACTGTGTCAGTGCAGTGTTGCAACCTGACAGAATGTGCTGGAGGGATGCATTGATGTTCCCGCAGAGGTCACAGGTTTGCTCTGTCCCAAACCACTGATGGAGGTTGTGAGGGCTGGGTAGGGTGTTGTAAGTTGTTCTGATGAGAAAGCTGAGTCGAGCCTGTGGCAGTTTCCAGAAGTCTGCCCAGTTGATCGCTCGACTCGCAACACCCTCCCACGTTGTCCAACGGCCCTGCTGCCCTTGCGCCACGGCCTGTACCCTGTACTGTTCTTGCTCCATTCTGGTAACCTCCCACCACCTCCTGGTGTAGCAGTCTGCTCACCGCCTTCTGGACTTCCTCCTCAGCCCTCCATTTCCTACCCGTCACCACTCGGGCATGCATGTCCTCTACTGCATTGTCAGAGGAGTCCCTTAGTTCCATCATATCTTTGCCTTTTCTTGCCTGTACCCGAGGGTGATAGATTTCAGGGGTAGATGGAATGAGTTCCACCCATACAGGCCTGCTGCTGAGAAGCATCGTGGGAGCCCTAGACATTTGCGGATGGAGGAGTTCCATCCGCATCCTGCTTACATCCATCCTGCTTACAGCTGATGAGGTAACTTTGCACAGCTTCAGCAGCCACATTATCCTTGGGTACAGGGTGAAGTGGTAGCACCACACCTTGTACTTTCCGGGTAGCTGGCTTGATTCGATCTTCGACAGGCCTGCTGAAAGCTACTGAAGAATGTTTTTCCCCATCTCCTTGTCTGAGAGACTCAATGTATATCGCATTCCCAGACTTTGGATGGGCTGGTCCACGATGCGGGGGAAGTTATCTCCGCCAATGGTAAAGATGGTCCTATCGTCCCGATCCCCTTTCTGCAAGGAAAGACTCCTTGACTTCTGTGGCTTGAATTTCATCCTTGCCCAGGTGATCAGTTCATCCAGTCTCTTCAGGAGCCTGGAGCCTGACGTACATGGTGCAGTTTGCAGCAGGCAGGTGATGTCGACCATGTAGCTTCTTAGTGGGGGAAGTCTCTGGCCTACCGACAACCGCACTCCACCCACTACCTGCCTTGCCCCGATCAGGATAACTTCAAAGGCTGCCACGGAGAGGATAGGGGAGATGGAACATCCCATTGCGATCCCTACTTCCAGCTGCTGCCAGTCGGTGGTGAACTTTTGCAGTGCAAAGCACATGTGCATGTCCTGAAAGTAGCTCATAACCACGGTCTTAATGTTTTCTGGGATGTAGAAGAAGTCCAATGCAAAAGCAATGAGCTGGTGTGGTACTGACCCATACGCATTGGCCAGGTCCAGCCATACAACATGCAGATCTTTTTTCTCCCTCTTAGCAGTCTGGATCTGTTCCCAAATCATTGAGGCATGCTCCTCTCAGCCCGGGAAGCCTGGGACTACGGCCTTCTGGCCGCTGGTGTCGATATAGCCATTCTCCATCAAGTAGGTTGTCATCCTTCTTGCCATCACAGAGAAGAAAATCTTTCCCTCAACGTTCAGTAGGGCTATGCTCCTGAATTGGTTGATGTTCTTGGAGTTCTTCTCCTTTGGAATGGAGACTGCCACTGCCCTTTGCCACTCAGATATGATGCTCTGTTTGTTCCAGGCGATTCTGATGAGGGTCCATAGGACCTTCAGCACTCTTGGGCAGTTCTTATACAGCCTGTACGGTATTCCGTTTGGTCTTGGTGCAGTCGCTGATCTTGCCCGTAGGATCACCTGCCTGACCTTGCTGAGTTTGGATTACATTTGGATACAATCACTGCGCTACCTTTATTTATTTATAACATTATGCATTCATGATCCGTTTAGAGGCAGGTGGTCAGCTGGTGTTAGGTCTGCTGGCGCTCTGTTATCCTACCGCAGCCACGCCTCACCGTGACTGTTCAAATTCAGCATGACTGAAGCTGTTGCAGGAGTGACATTAACATTATGGTTTTCAGATAGCACTAGCAGTTAATATTTACAGACAAATTAACAGCACACAGTGCAGTGGGCTCCGGTTGTGAACACGTGTCTGAAGTCAGTCAGAGTATAGTATATAGTATGTAATATTTTATGATCACACTCGAGAGATACAGACTGGAAATATTGTCTGGTGTATATGTGGCAGGTTAACTACTTTTTTTGCAAAGTAACAGTACATTTACTTGAGTACAATTTTTGGCTACTTTACCCACCTCTGCACCCATGAGTGTTATATTGTCATATAATCTATTATTGGTTAACTATTACTGACGCTCATGTATTTTACTATTGTATTTGGTGGAGTTGGAAGTCATTTGAACTATTTTATATTAGTTTGGTAGTTTATTCTCTGACAGACATATTTTATGTTTAAGTTAGAGCTGTCAAAGTTAATGTGATATTAACGCATTATCGCAAATTTGTTTGAACGCCACTAATTTCTTTAACACATTAACACAATAGATCTTTCTAGGTTGTAGCAGGCTCAGTTTTAAAGCTGGAGTGAAGATACTGACATATAAATGCCATATTCACAGGGGTCCCTTGACTTCTGACCTCCAGATATGTGAATGTAAATGGGTTCTATGGGTACCCACGAGTCTCCCCTTTACAGACATGCCCACTTTATGATAATCACATGCAGTTTGGGGCAAGTCATAGTCAAGTCAGCACACTGACACACTGACAGCTGTTGTTGCCTGTTGGGCTGCAGTTTGCCATGTTATGATTTGAGCACATTTCTTATGCTAAATGCAGTACCTGTGAGGGTTTCTGGACAATATCTGTCATTGTTTTGTGTTGTTAATTGATTTCCAATAATAAATGTATACATACATTTGCATAAAGCAGCATAATTGCCCACTCCCATGTTGATAAGAGTATTAAATACCTGACAAATCTCCCTTTAAAGTACATTTTGAACATATAAAAAATGTGTGATTAATTTACGATTAATCACAATTAACTATGGACAATCATGTCATTAATCGCGATTCAATATTTTAATCGATTGACAGCCTTAATTATCATATAATCTATTGTTGGTTAATTATTACTGACGCTTGAGCATTTCACTATTGTACCTGGTGGAGCTGGAAGTCAGTTGAACTATTTTATATACACGTTGGTAGTTTATTCTATAAAGTGCCATATTATATGGTTAAATTGATATTTGTGTACAGTAGATGATATACAAAGTAACTAGTAACTAATGCTATGAAATAAAAATTACATACTACATACAGTAGTAGGCTATATAATGGTAACTCAAGTAAAGTACAAGTACTTGAATAAATGCACTTGGTGACATTCCACTACTGTCTGTGCCTCAGATTTCTGCTAACATCCCAATACAATCCAACTGCAGCATGTCTCCCAGAAGGAAAGTACTACTCTGATAATCTGCAGACTTCACTGTTCACAGGGACTATTCCTCTAGAAGAAAGTAGTTTCAGTGAAACCTCTTCACAGTGTGTGATTAATCTCATTTTATTTAATGCTTTGTGGATTGAGAAGTATACATGTGTCCTCATTTAAACCCGATGACTGTGTTTGTATGTTTGTGTATGTGTGTGTATTCGTGATGATGATGAAACCGACACTGCTGCCAACACACAGAACGTGACTGACTACCAAACTAAGAAATCTGAAACATAGGCATGTTCCAGCATGAGTCACATACACACACACACACACACACACACACACACACACACACACACACACACACACACACACACAGACTGCCCAAATGATCCAACCAGCGATTATTGGCAATAAACACCAATCAGCTTGCTTGCACGTCGTGTCAGCGTGTGTTTAATTTCAATTCAATACTTTATTGCCATGTCAACACAGTTGAGAGGAATTTGCCACAGTGGTGCGGCTCTTAAAGGTCCCATGTTATGCTCATTTTCAGGTTCATACTTGTATTTTGCGTTTCCACTAGAACATGTTTACATGCTTTAATGTTCACAAAAACACTTTATTTTCCTCATACTGTCTGCCTTAATACACCTGTATTTACCCTCTGTCTGAAACACTCCGTTTTAGTGCATTTCAACGGAATTGCAACATAATTGCGTTGCTAGGCAACAGCTTGGGTCCATGTTTACTTCCTGACAGCTGATGTTATTTACATACATGGCAACAGGGAAGAAACTTTGACACAGTTAGAATGTTTTTGTTTAAAACTGTGTAACGGTCTAAATATTGTATATTCGTGACATCACAAATGGACAGAAATCCTAACGGCTTGTTTCAAACACACAATTTCTGAATACGGGCTATTGAGCGTTTCGATAGTTTAACAGTATTTATATAGCACTTAAACCTGTTTTATAATATAAAAGGCATGAAAATCTCACTTTTACAATATGGGACCTTTAAAAACACACACACACACACACACACACAAGTGTTACCTCTTCCTTTACAAAGCATGAATGTGAAACTTGGATGCATGTTTCTGTCAGTCTCCCTCCATACTGTGTCTTTTTGTACCATTTGTTCATGATGAAAAGAAACCCACACCCCATCCCTGCTGCACACACGACCCATAATGCACCAAGCCTCTCTGTATGGGGGTGGTTTACTGAAGCCACTGCTACACACACACACACACACACACACACATATATATATACACAGTATATTAGCACACAAAACCATTGGGCTCTTGATCACACCACAGCTACAGTTCAGCCCCCAACCTCCCCTCACCATGACGACCACGGGCCATCCGCAGACACACACACACGCACACGCAGACACGCACACGCACACACACACACACACACACACACACACACACACACACACACACACTTCTTGCACACTTGTGTCTCTCAGGGCTGTCATTAGGGGTCTGGATTTGGGTTGACGCCCCACAGGTGCTTCAATACTTAGTTCATGTTTTGTCCAGACTTTGATAATAGCAGCCATGTCTCTTGTATGGAACCCCAAAAGTGTCAATATTAAGTATAAAAATAAGAAATTATGACACAAATTTATGAATACGTTGTGTAAAATATATAGGCTTAATAATTTCTGGAATTACTTAAGAAAAACTCATCTCATTAATAGAAAATGTTTATCAAGTTGTATAGGAGTTCATTTTTATTTCAAAATGCCCTTTTGTAAAAGTCTGTTTTTTTTCATAATGGCATTTTCCCCAATACCTTTTATTTGATGTCATTTTTTTATTTCATAATGTTAGTAAGCTTGACCACTTTTACCAGATTTAGCCAGTTAGCTCTTGTTAGCTAGAGCAACAACAAAGTTAAAGGTAGGAGTGGTAGTGCTGTTCAAATACATTTTCTGTTATATTTGTTGAAATTCTCATTACATCCCGACAGCAACAAATAAATCAAATGCTCTGAGAAAAAAAACTGAAACAAATCCAGTATCTGTGGCTGTCGCAGGACCATAATAAACCCGTCCAATCCATAGACTGTATATAACAAGAAGACGTAGTCACTGTGACGTCACCCGTTAGTTTGTGGGCTGCCGTTTTGAAGCCTCGAGTTCGGCATTGTGGCCGTTGCCATCTTGTTTTTTTGGAACCAGAAGCGACACAAGAGGGTGGAGCAAACTACAACCGTACGCTGTTCAATTGTTTTTAGGCGACCAAAAAGGTTATAATTAACTTTCATGAACTGAAAACACACTGTGAAAAGAGTTAAAGACGAAAACACGGCCAAATCCTAGACCGGACAACGCCGTGGTAGCGACCTGTCAATCACAAGGTAGCCCCGCCCTAAAGCATCCCCTGCTTTATGGTCTATTTGACTCTAAATGGGACCATAATTTACTAAATGAACATCATGCTGTATTGAAGAAGACTTGAAACTAGCGATTGAGACAATAAACTCATGTTTATAATGTTTACTGAGGTAATAAATCAAGTGAGAAGTAGGCTCATTTTCTCATAGACTTCTATACAATCAGATTTCTTTTAGCAACCAGAGGGGTCGCCCCCTGCTGGCTGTTAGAAAGAATGCAAATTTAAGGCACTTCAGCATTAGCTTAGCTTTTCAGACCCTGGAGGTTGCCCACGGGTCCAATCATTTTATTTGACCTGAATGTAATGATTGGAAGGATTTTTAAAATCTAGCGTACTCTTGCTATTTTCTCAGCATTACCTTGACCGTACTTTTAAAGGTCCAATATTATAAAAAGTGTGATTTTCATGTCTTTTATATTATAAAGCAGGTTCAAGTGATATATAAATACTGTGAAAGTATCAAAACACCTAATCTATGGAGAAATACACACAACCCATATTCAGAAACTGCGTTTGAAACAAGCCGTTAGGGTTTCTGTCAATTTGTGATGTCACAAATGTACAATATTTAGACCATTTCACAGTTTTAAACGTAAACATACTAAATGTGTCCCAATTTATTTCCTGTTACAGTGTATGTGAATGACATCAGCTGACAGGATGTAAACATGGACTCAAGCTGTTTCCTAGCGTCGTGATTCCGTTGCCATTCCGTTGAAATGCACTAAAACGGAGTGTTTCAGACAGAGGGTGAATACAGGCATATTCAGACAGACAGTATGAGGAAAATAATGTGTTTTTTGAACATTAAAGCATGTAAACATGTTCTAGTAGAAACACAAAATACAAGTATGAACCTGAAAATGAGCATAACATGGGACCTTTAAGAGCCGCACCACTGTGGCAAATTCCTCTCAACTGTGTTGACATGGCAATAAAGTATTGAATTGAAATTAAACACACGCTGACACGACGTGCAAGCAAGCTGATTGGTGTTTATTGCCAATAATCGCTGGTTGGATCATTTGGGCAGTCTGTGTGTGTGTGTGTGTGTGTGTGTGTGTGTGTATGTGCGTGTCTGCGTGTGCGTGTGTGTGTGTCTGCGGATGGCCCGTGGTTAATCAAAACCAAGCTCACAACCCCGCCTATCTAGGTTACCTAGATAGGCGGGGTTGTGAGCTTGGTTTTGATTAACCCCGGCATACAGTGCTGGCTTTCATTATGAATGATTTTCGGTTGTTTTATTGCAACACAACAGAAATCGGTGCCTATAGAAAGTAGAAGAAAAACTCAACTCAATTAAAAACTCTTTGACACCTCTTTAAATGTAATTACCTGTAAAGGGACATACAATCTTGTATTTCTTACACTGATGCAGGGGCAGTTTTAAAAATAACTGACTTCATTAACTAAAGAGATATATGCATGCGAATACCATAGCAACTCTCAGCCTTAAGAGCTCACCTGAGCAAGTTCAATGTGCAAGTGAGCCATCTGACGACGATGCTCGAGCGTATATTTATAACCTTTATTTGCTATAGTCAAAGTGTTCAGTCCACAATAAGATATCAAGTGTTATAAAACAGTTGATACACGCTCTTAAGAAAGAAAGTGATGGAGTGAATAAGATAGATTGCAGCATTGTTTAAAGATAAAGTGATATTTAAGGCGTTGGCTGAATTTTGGAAACACAAAATAAATGAAAGAATGTATATTTTAAATACATATATTTTTTATTTGATCACAATGTCGTTGCATTTCCTTTCAGCTTTGTGTTCAGTTCCACTAATTGTATTACTTAGAAGTCTGGAAAATAAATACGTTTCAGCATCCGTGAGAACCGAATACATTAAAATGATTGCCGTCATGACACACACATGCGCACGCAAGCACGCATGCACACATACGCACACACACACGCACACACACACACACACACACACATAGAAGAAAGTGAGGACTTTTAATTAAAAAAAGGTCCAGAGGAGCCCACAGTCTCTCAGCCTTGTGTGGGATGTAGTTGGCATGAACGCAGCATAACCAGACACACTCCTTTCCATTTCCCCCCTCCCAGACAAGACACACACACACACACACACACACACACACGCAGATGTTATGTTGGCTAATTTTAACACCCTGCTCTGACCTAAAGGCACCTCATGCTATCACTCCGTGCACTGTACAGTTCAGACAAGGTCAGTTAGTGGGCTGAGATTTCTGTTTTAACACCCCTAGTCGGAGTCCTCCTGCTCAACACACACACACACACACATATACTGTACACACAAGTGTCCACATGCACACACACTAACAGGAGGAAAGGAGTGAATGTGAAACTATGTAGCCATATCATGCACAGTAATATTCATGGGAAAGGATGTTACTGGCTGTTGTTAAAAGCTACTTTTTTTTTTATCAAAACAGAAGACAGCATACCAGACCTCCCTCATATCAGTAAACAGACAACACAGAAAACAAGCAGACAGTGTGTGTGAGACCGGTTTATAAGTCACAAACTTCATAAGTTATTGCTGATCAATTTATATAATGGGAAATTATATTAGATTAAAGGGGAGACACCCCAGGCAAAAACATGATTTTTCATGAACTGGTCAATTTTGAGATTTTGCTTCTATAACATGTCTTCTTTCAGACTAGTGGAAAGAAAACACTTACAGTATGTATTATACTTATTGTAGTAATAAGTACGAATATTTCCTGGTTTCTTTATGCCTCTATAAGGGATGTACCGATCCGACTTTTTCAGTGTCGATACCGATAGCGATACCTTGGCTTTGGGTATACCGAGTACCGATCTGTTACCAGTGTTTAGTGTAATAGTGAGCTAATGACTGGGATCATTCTTTTATATGTAAGACAACATCAGGCTTGACTTAAACATTACTTCCTTTACTTTGTAAAACAAAATGTAACAAATAAATACATAGATAACATAACTTAAATTTAGTGAATTTTTATTTATTATTAAAATAATAAATCAGCAACTTGGTAAAAAAATCTTCTAAATTAACAGGAATTACAATTCAAGTGTAAACCTTTTTAATGCAGCAACAAATTGGTCAAAACTTAAACAGGAATTAAAATCACAGTATATAATGTGTATATATAGCATTTAAACATGAATTGAATTGAATAAATCGGCCCCATTGTCAGCGATATCTGATCCAGTATCGGTATCGGTGCATCCCTGTCCTCTATGACAGTAAACTGAATATCTTTGAGTTGTGGACAAAACAAGACATTTGAGAACGTCATCTTGGGAAACACTGATTTACATTTTTCACATTTTATCGACTAAACAGCTAATCGAATAATCGAGGAAGTAATCGACAGATTAATCGACAATGAAAATAATCCTAAATTGCAGCCCTAATTATGTGTGTCTGATTTGTTTTTTTCCCCACAAAAAAATCAATTAACCAGTTAAAATAATCTTAAATTACATTAACTCCTTCTCCCTCACTGAAAAATCAGGAATATCAATGAAAACTTTCATCTCAAAAATGTAAGAGCTGTGTACAAGATGTCTCCTACTTCACTGAAATGTCCACTCTCAGTGTTCAGTATGTGCACTGGAGGTTTGAGTGGACGACCCCGCTACATGCTCCATGTCAACAAGACTAAAAGTGTGTACTCACTTAACCATAAAAAAACTTCTCATGTAACCACTTCTCAAAAACAGACACTACCCAATACTACGTCATGTGTTTGTTTAAATCTATTGCACTAATCTTTTTAGTCTGAACATTCGTGACAGATGTTGATGACATGTTTCCTGTTCCTTTACGTCAGCCTTCAGGGACTTTTCATTAGACCATCTCCCCCCTAGTCTAGTCTCTCTCATTTATGAGCTATGTTAAGGCATTATTGCTGTCTGGACATGAGTAAGTGCTGGAGTCATTTCAGTCATTTCAGTCATTTGGAGACAAAAGGAAAGTTTTAAAAAACAATGTGAGGAATTGAATTTACAGCCCTGCGTAACAATACAACAGTTTAAATGTGTATTTGACCTCCTTTGGGGAAACACGCTATAATATTTGTTCTTTTTGCTTAATGGGAGACACCCCAGGTGAATGGGGTAAAAAATAAGAACTAATTGATATCACCATGAAACTTCCCCAGTTCATTACTGTACTTAACGCTTCAGTAGGCAGTATATTTTTGGCATTATTGGGCAAAAGTTCCATAATAACCTTTTTTACCTGTTTCATGTGCTGCTGTCACGATATAGCGACCGTTTTCTAAAAATTACTTTTTTTATTCATATTTGCTCCTATCTCGCCTACTTCAGCTTTAATTATTTTTGTAAATTTTTTGTATTACAAGTTTTCTGAAAATGTTTAAATATGCAAATTCGGCATTCTTTCATTAAGTATGTGCTAATTTGCATACAACAGAAATCTGAACATTGAATAAAGTCGGTTTCATTTTGTTGACATATTAGAGTCAAAGGATTTTACAGAGGGAATTTTGGATATCTCTTTTTATCGCTCCATAAATCAGAAAATACTGTTAACAGCCATAAAAAAATTAATTTTTTCCATGTTTTTAAGGAATAAAACGTTTTATAAATCAGGTTATGAATGATATATGAACAAACCCCTCAGTAAAAACCTTTATAATATAGCTAGGAATGAAACTGGAAGTCAATTACTTACAATAATTTCTTAAATTTTATGTTTAATTATGCAAATGAGGCATTATTTAATGTAAATCTACAGACACAAATAGACAAAGTAGTAAAATAAACACCTAAATGTGTATTTTGGATTAATCGAGAAAATAAGCAATAGATAAATCGACAGTGAAAATAATCCTTGCAGCCCGAGAATATTTCTTCTCACATCCAACTATCAAACTATTGTTGAAGGTCACACAAGTCTGCCTCTCCCTCCCTCCACCCATCATTATCACCCCCCCCCAAACTCCCAACTCCTCCATCCCATCCCTACCTGTCACCCTCCCTCCTCCCCCTGCTGCTCATCACCTCTCCCTCTGGTACCTGACACATCTCTCACCTCTCCATCCTTTACTCTCCCTCGTCCTCTTACCACCCGCCATATCCTTTCTCTCTGCATATCCGTCCACTCATTCTCTACCTATTGCCGTCCCGGTGGCTCTCTCTCTCTGAACCCCTCCCCCTCCGTCCTATACTCTCCGACACTCGATGTGTCGCTACTGAACTTCCTTCTGTGTTCCATCTGCCCTTTTCCCACCTCTCCCACTCCCTTCCAGCAGACCCACCTACTCAACGGGTGCTCACCATACAGGCAGGCGGGCACGCACACGGCCCGGAGCTGTCAACGCACTCCTCAGACGCTCGGCGCTCTGCTGCAGTTCAACAGCAGGGGGAGTGTCAGGCTGCCGAGGAGAGGACAGAGGGGGGGGGGTTGAGAGCAGAGCAGCCCCTCGGCCCCTAAAGAGGGAGGCTGAAGGACAAAGGAAAGAGCAAATACGTTCTGTTTGATCTGGTTGTTTTGTCTGAGTTGTTAGAAAAAATTTATCTTGCAACTTTAATAATCTCTATTTTTATGCTCCCCCTCCTTTGTGCACAAGCATGAAAATGACCAGATAAAACAGTTACAGTTCTTGATCACATTTAATCAATCAGTCGATAGTGAATTAATCATTTAAATCATTATTTAAGAAAAATATGGATATGTAAATTGTAAAATATTTAAAGTAAATTCATATCATTGGGTTTTGGACATTTACCGGTGTCACCCTGTGCTCAAGGACCGTGGTTCCACGTCAAGGACCCCTAAACTGACACAAATAAGACAACAGACCCCCATTTGATAAGATTTTGTCCTAGGGTCCCATCTCTGACAGGATATTTATTTTTTAGGGCTGCCCCCTTGATTAATCAGTCGTTTTGGTCTTAGTCGACAACATTGTAGGAGTGTGAGTCGACTAAGAGTTTCTTTGTTCGAGAACAGCCTTATTGCTTTTAGTCGTCTTATTACAGAAAGTGTAGGAAACCCATGACCAAAATAGTCATACTAATAGTGAAAGTAAATGATTCCCCTTTTTGCTGGGGAACCCCAGGAACACCCTCAAGGACCTGGACACCACTTTGAAAACCACCGCTGTAGGATATAATCACCCTTTTCTCTTTTTCCTCACATTTTATAGACCAAACAGTACTCTATTAATCAATAAACTAATCAATAAGGAAAATAATTTATAATTGCAGCTCTACATTTAATATTGTGGTCTGTTCTAAAAGGCAACACTGGGGTTTACTAGCTCAGCTATTTTTAGGGCTGTCAAAGTTAGATAACACGTTCATTTTAACGCCACTCAGTTCATCGCTCAGTGTTATAGCTAGACTGAAGCTACAGTTATCATATGAAACTAAAAAACCTGATGAATCCATCGGTACCAACCATGTCATACTAGCTTGTCATGAAGGAGGTTAAATAACGCTCCAAACATGCGCTAAATTTTTCTTACTTCCAGATATGTGAATGAAAATGGGTAGGGATGCACCGATACCAGTATCGGGTATCGGGTCCGATACTGTGCTCATGTACTCGTACTCGCAAAACGGCTCTGCTAACACTTTACTCCAGCTTGACGTTAAGCTCCAGTCACCATCTTTCGGGTCCTACCGCACACACTCACACCCCACCTCCCCGACAGTGCGGGTGAGACGGGCCGGTGGGGCCGGGATTATACCTCAGCCGGCACGCGCGCGTTAAACTCCTTGGTCCATGTAGTTTGCGGGACTCCCCAGCCTGCCGTGTGTCGCTCACACCCTCAAGCTGGCTGTTAACGAGGGTCTTTTGGCACAGAGAAGTACTCGTATCGGTACTCGGTATCGGCGAGTACCCAAATGTAAGTACTTGTACTTGTACTCGGTCTGAAAAAAGTGGTATCGGTGCATCCCTAAAAATGGGTTCTATGGGTACCCACGAGTCTCCCCTTTACAGACATGCCCACTTTATGATAATCACATGCAGTTTTGGGGCAAGTCATAGTCAAGTCAGCACACTGACACACTGACAGCTGTTGTTGCCTGTTGGGCTGCAGTTTGCCATGTTAGGATTTGAGCATATTTTTTTAATGCTAAATGCAGTACCTGTGAGGGTTTCTGGACAATATCTGTCATTGTTTTGTGTTGTTAATTGATTTCTAATAATGCACATATACATACATTTGCATAAAGCAGCATATTTACCCACTCCCATGTTGATAAGAATATTAAATACCTGACAAATCTCCCTTCAAGGTAATTTTGAACAGATGAAAAATTTATTGGCGATTAATCGCAATAACTATTGACAATCATGCGATAAAGACAACCCCGCTATTTTTATTTCACTGTTCTGTTGGAAAATAAGCAGCTGTTGTCCCTGTGATGTTGGGATCTTATTGTAAATGGTTAACACACATAGACTTGTGAGGCTTTGTGCTTTCATATGATATAGTTTGTCACGACTGAGTGAGAAATGAATCACAAAAAAGGTAACAAAAACCCCTCCCGGTATTCAGGCTCCTGCTCGTTGATAAAGTTTATGGGGGAAATTTAAAATGATCTTTCTTCATGTTTTATTATTATTTTCACCACCATAATTAAATAAATGTCCTAATAAATGTACTTGCAGGGATATACTGTAGTGTTACAGTAGATTGCATTAGTTATAAGTATTTCATGGTTTTCCGTCCACCCCCTGTATACGCAGGTTACAGTAGATCTCACAGCACATTATAATGGTAGCGCTCAGTGTACAACAGTCCTATGATCTGTCTACTGCCCCCACCTGCTGGTTAGAAAAGCATGTTTTTGTTACTCAACAAATTGAACCCTGGCCAATCTCAGTGTGTTTATTTGTCTGAGCGTTAATGTGTGTGTGCGTGTGTGTGTATGTGTACACAAAGAGATGTTCAGTCGCTTCCACCCACTTGGTTTCTCTCCATCTAGTTCGGTTGCTACTGTAGTTCACAGAGATCTTTCTCCCACACCTATCTCCTGCACCCGTTCGACCCGTAAGAGCAGAATCGCAGGGGACCACAGCATCGGGGGCCGCCGGCCTAATGAACTTCACACACTGACGAGCACAAATAATCAGCCGCCCCGTTGTAAAACCCCGCGAGTACAGTAATAACAGTTTGCTGGCCCAGTGTTGTTTATATCACACTGTTGCTCTCACAAGCCGCAGGAGGGTAGAGTCTGTGACCTTAAGAGCTGTGGGCCCTGCGCTGTCTAATTCCATGTTTATGGTTTTGCCTTTTATAACGCACACAGACCGGAGCTGCCCCGGCCACAAGCACACGGAAATATCATCATGCGCCCTCTCCACTGCTAATTGGTGCCTTGGTACCATCCCTCTGGTGAGGATTCAGCTTTGTGTGCAGGGCGACCTGAGGAGCAACGCCAATTTCAGCCCTTTACTTCTCTTCATCTTTCTCTTTCTTTAGCTCCACAGAATTCACCGCACCGCCGTCAAAACCAACATTAAAATGGATATTAAGAGCAAAAGTTCACTTTAATGAAAAGAAAACTGACTTATATTTAAATGTAAAATTCATATCTATTCAAAAAACTGTTGGCACTGCCTACAAAGAAATGTGAGATCATTATACTTTAAGATTTGTATGACCCTCAAATACATTTCTGACTCAGAAAAGGTTTAAATCCCGTCTCCTCTGTGGGTGTCTTTAATACGATTAAATACAATATGCTAAGAAATAATTTAATGGATCAGTTTTGTGAAGTACTGCGAGCACTTCAACAAGTGCTGACATTTTTAGAACAATGAGATCATATAGCAGCTCGACATTATGGTTTCCTTGGTAACAGTGCAAAGTGCTTTGACTCTTACAAACTTTTACACCTTAGCTTCACACAAGCCTCCAAACTGCGGCTCAGTCGACTCATTAATTTAAAGCAGATGTAAGATTTATAAGACAGAGAGCACATTTTGTCTGTATAAATTATAGTTTTCTTACATTTTTTGCTGAGCTCACAAACGGTGAAACAGGCAGATTTTAGGATGACACGTATTAAAAAATAAAAAAGCTATAGGTGTACTGAGTGTATGAGATGACGGGAAATGGAGCATGTGCACAGAGAAAAACGCACAGCAGCATGGGAGGGAAACGGAGGGAACGGCTGTGGGTGATGTGGAGAGGACAACAAAGTAATTATGGGACGACTAAGGATAGATATAGAACTGGGCGAGAGAGAGCGAGGAGGAAAGGGAGACTGGGAAGAAGAGGAAGGGGGCGGGGGGGTGTATAGTAACCTGCTGGAGTCTCCATCACGCCATGATAGTTAATTAGCCTCTGACTGTGGTGGCGAACATATTCTGTAGCCATCTGGAGCAGGGGGGGAAACTGTCTACCTTTCCACTTTCAGACGTGTATCTGCCTGTCTGCTTTCTGTGCGTCATGTCTATCTGTCAGTCAATCTGTCTGAGCGCCATCTTCCAGCTGTCTACCATATTGACTAAGGACCCTGTTAAATCCCTGTGGTTTTTATAATATATTCATTATACACATCCACAGAATCGCACACAAACACTTGAAACCAAGCAGGAGCAGTCTATTCCTCCAACTGCACTTTTATCAACACCCACAAGGGGTCATGATTATGTTGAAATGATTCTCCAACAGGTTCTAACTGTGATCTGCAGTCATTAATAACTAATTTCACTCGTTGAGAGGCATTAGGCCAGGATTTTAGGGTTAAGAAATATGAATGAAACACTTATGTTAATAATCCTAAAGTGTTTTTTAGGTGCTTATTTTAAGAAAAAAGTCAGCTGCACATGTAAAGTGCTTAAATGTACATTCAATCTGTATTCACACCTCAGATCTATCATACTGGGTTGTATTAGCAAGTTACTCCATGAAGTATTAATTACTTAAAGGTCCCATATTATGCTCATTTTCAGGTTCGTTTTAGTACATTTCAATGGACCTGCAACAGAATTGCGTTGCTAGGCAACAGCTTGGGTCCATGTTTACTTCCTGTCAGCTGATGTCATTCACATACACTGCATCAGGAAATAATCTGGGACCCATTTAGAATGTTTATGTTTAAAACTGTGAAATGGTCTAAATATTGTAGACTTGTGACATCACAAATGGACAGAAATCCTGACTGCTTGTTTCAAAAGCTCAGTTTCTGAATATGGACTATGTGTATTTCTCTGTGGATTAAGCGTTTCGATACTTTCACAGTATTTATATAGAACCTAAACCTGCTTTATAATATAAAAGCCATGAAAATGTCACTTTTTACAATATGGGACCTTTAACTGCTAACAACAAATAGCCCTCTGCCTAAATGGACCTACAGTTTAGGTTGAGAAGAGGAGAAATTATTCACATACATTTGACCTGCAAAGAAGTGGCAAATAAAGGAAAGTATATCACAAATTAGTCATCAAATTATTTCAAAAACAGCTGCTACTGGTGTCTTCAGCTGTGAGGACAGAAAGGTGAAAAGAACAAAATGGGATTATTAGGAATATTAAAACAGCTAACCTTTGAAAAAACTTCAACTCAACCAGACAGCAGATTACTGTCACATTAGGGACTGTCACCTTGCATATTCTCTTCATATTTTTTGTATTTATTTATTTTATTTAATTTTATTTTATATTATTTAGGGCGGCTGTAGCTCAGTGGGTAGAGTGGGTCGTCCTTTATCCCTCTGAGATCCACAATAGACCCGTTTTTGTCTTTTTTAGGGGGGTCCAGGGGGTGCAGGGGATCTTTAGGGGGAGGTAGCAGGTCAGCAGTAGATGTCACATAGAAGTGGTGTACATCATCTGAAAGCTGGGAACCTGAAGATTAATTTGAGATGCAGCTCAGTTTAGTGTCAAGTTGTTCTAGTCATAAATCAGAAATTAACATGAATTAACTAATTAATTAATTATTTCAAATTAATTGTAAAAGTGTATAAGGGTTAAGGACATTATGATGGAAGTATATAATGGTTATTCCCATGCTCTATTATGTCTCTTGTTGTAGCAATTATGGGTTGATACCATTTGTTACACAGATTTGGTGCTAAAAAGAATTTTCTACTCAAGAATTGATAAAAAATGATCAATAATCCCTCCAAAATAGCACATTAAGACACCAAGACCTTGAGGAACACCATAGAAAACGCCATGCTGTGATTTGGGATCAAAAACTTTTGACATTTTGAGATTTCTGCAAGAATTGCATTTTTCGGCAATCGGATTGCGAGCACTTCTGTTCTGTAAACTGCTCAGAAACCCCCTTATTGTCAATCTAGCTAGGAAAGCCATCCATCCTCTGAATGTTCTAGGTCTCTAGTTTGATCCATCCGTCCTCTGAATGCTCTGGGTCTCTAGTTTGATCCATCCGTCCTCTGAATGCTCTGGGTCTCTAGTTTGATCCATCCATCCTCTGAATGCTCTAGGTCTCTAGTTTGATCCATCCATCCTCTGAATGCTCTAGGTCTCTAGTCTGATCCATCCATCCTCTGAATGCTCTAGGTCTCTAGTTTGTGGCTGTAAAGTTTCATGAGGCTGTGATTATCCTAGAGGTCACCGCAGGTAATTTTATACAGTGAGGTCAAATTTCAAAGATAGCAGGTCTTCCCAAACTGTTTTGTTATTCTGTTGGTGGTGATACTCTTGTAATTTATTTCTATTAGAAGTGGTTCAATGTTTGGGTCAACAATTTAGACGTGTGATTTTGTTTTGTAACCTCAATTTAAATGACTGAATAAATAAATAAATAAATCAAAGGGTTGTAATTTACATTACTGCAATAGCTGAGATAAGTATTTGGTCTATAGTGGTGAAAGAAGTACTCAGGTCTTGTTCATGAATTATAATTATTGATACATGTATACATCCCTGTAATGTTGAAACTGGTAAAGGTTGGGGCTAATTTCAACTACTTTATTCTTTATCTGCTGGGTGAATTAGGTAGCTTTTCAAATTTAAATATATTTTTTTCTTAATCTATAATATTACATCATAATTTATTTGTTGATTATATTTTGTATTATTAATCTGAATCTGCAAAGTAACTCGTGACTAAATAAATGTATTTGAGTAAATAGCACAATATGTGCCTCTGAAATGTAGTGGAGTAGAAGTAGAGCTGGGCAATATGATGATATATATCGGCAAAACGACATAAAAATGTCTATCGTATTTATTTTCCATATAAAAACAAAAGAAATTTACTACAAAATCATGTATGGATTTGACCCTTCCAGTGAAACCACAGAGCATCTCTTTGTTTCATGCTCCCATACGCAGTTGTTCTGGAAACAATTCACAGAATGGTGAAGGAGCAAATCCACAGCAATGCCTACTATTGACCATAATAGTATTATTTTTGGTGTTTTATTTGAAGACAAAAAAATTGGACCTAATGATTAATGTTTTACTAATTTTAGCCAAATTCTGTATTCATAAGGCAAAATTCTTAAAGACCCTGCCCATCTTCATGTGCTATTATAATGAAACTCAACTCTATATTAAACCTGCAGTAGGCAGAATGTTTTTGGCATCATTGGGCAAAAATTCCATAATAACCTTTCAGCATATTGTAATTCAAGTGTTCTGAGAGAAAACTAGACTTCTGCACCTCCTCATGACTCTGTTTTCAGGCTTTAGAAAATCTAGCACGTGACGGTAGACTTTGACCAATCACAGGTCATTTCAGAGAGAGAGAGCGTTCCTATTGGCTGTGCTCCGGCTGGTGGGCAGTGCTTGGTATTTCCTCAGCAGATCTCAACATGGCTGCCAGGTCACAAACTTTCTCATTTTACAGCTAAACAGTTAGATTCTAAACATTTGATCAGCGCTGCCTAGTTTGACCACTTGCTCAGAGTTCGCGAGTGATTGACAGCCGGCTCTCATAGACGGAAGCTGGACGGCAGACTCCAGATCAGCTCTGAGTGGTTGTTTTCCTCCGGTCTGTGAAATCTTGCAGATGCCATTAGGAGCATCAAAGGACACAGAGACACATGAGCTTGTTCAGATTACCTGTCTCATGCACTACTATCAGGATATAGCGACCGTTTTATAAAAATAACTTTCTACCAACTGCATGCTTTAAGTCCCTGAAATGAAATCAAAATATGCCAAAGATCTCTTTATATTACTTGAAAATGATCCGACCCTATAACTAACGATCGCGTAACCCCTTTTTTAAAAACTTTATTTTATTCATGTAATGCTTTTATTTATTATTTTATTGTTTGTGTAAATGTTTTATGTCTCTTGTGATATATGCTCAGTTTTGAGGATGATAACTATATTATTGAAATGATTTTGCCTTACTGTTTGTAAATTCATTCATCTTGTGTATAAAAAAAACTCCTCAAAATTGTACTTCAGTAGGCTACAATACTAGAGTAAATGTACTTAGATACCAGTGGCAGCTGGTGGAATTTCTTCTTGGCGGGGCTGTGCCACATCCAATCAATTTCAGCAAACATCCAGGTAGGATTTAATGCAAAAAAAGTGAAGGTATCAAAAACACATTACTACTTTGCAGTTAAATAATTAACAATTACTTTTTTTCCAACAGGAAGAGTAAATAATGCTTTGAAAAACACAACAGTATAAAATGTACTCAGTGGTGGAATGTAACTAATTACTTAAATACAATTTTGAGGCACTTCTACTTTACTTGAGTATTTCCATGTTCTGCTACTTTCTACTTCTACTCCACTACATCTCAGAGGGAAATATTAGACTTCTAACTCCACTACATTTATCTGACAATTTAGTTACTTTACAGATTCAGATTATTAATACAAAATATAATCAACTAATAAATAATGTAATATTATAGATTAAACTACCCAGCAGTATAAAGTCATTAAAATGAGCTCCACCTTTACCAGCTGCAAGATTAAAGTGATGAACACATTAATGCATCAATAATTAGAATACAATAATATACATTATTCTGCATAATGAGTACTTTTATGTTTGGTACTTTAAGTATTCAGATGCTAATATTTTTGCACTTTAACTTTTGAATGCAGGACCCTTACTTGTAACAGAGTATTTCTACATGGTAGTATTGCTACTTTTACTGAAGTACAAGATCTGAGTACTTCTTCCACCACTGCATGTACTATAATACAATAAACATGTAATGAATGCAATACTAATATAATGTAACAATATAACATGTAATAGAAAATGTTTACTTAATGTGATGCCCCTATTGACCTTGCTTTGTTTGGTAAACCAATAGTGAGGCAAAGATCAGGAGAAGTAAACATGAAGTGCAATTAGGAAAACTGCTGTAAAAGGGACTGACAGCGCGCGCTGTCTCGGTCCACCTCTAGACATGAACGCGCGCTCGCTTCACACTGCAGAAGAGTTATTAGCTCTGAGAATATCTAGTGAATGTACAGTGGACGTTTGTGCAGAAATAAATGCTGCAGCTCCTCCAGACCAACAGAGGTTTTCCGTGTCTTGTGAAGTGACGGGGCTCCGCAGAGAGAAACGTTATCAGCGGCACCCGGTCGGAGACGGTAACGTTTCTCTTCCTGCTCAGTCCTGGCACCGACCCGCTTTTCCTGCTCAGCCGAAAAGCCATTATTGATTCATGGAGAGACCTTCGTCCGGTCAGCTAACATTACTGCCAAGTAGGTGAAATATAGAGTGATATTGTGGTTTTAGCTGACGTGTGTCGCCTCACTGTTTTGAGCGATGCTTGTTCACGTCTATGTAGAGCGAGCAAGCACGAGCCCGATGCTGACTTTCGTTGACTTAACGGCCACAGGTGTCGCTGTTAACAAGCATTTCTGAAAGTTACAAATAGTCCCTTTAAGTCCTGAGGAAATTCAGACACCTGAATGTACATAAGCATGGGACTCAAGTTCTCTGAGGGGTAGAGATAATAGTATCTAATAGATACTTACCACCACTGGGACTACCATAATGGGTTTTCATCACAAATATTTTTTTCTAAATTAAAAAAGTGGATAAAGTGTGCTGTGCTAATATTTTTTTAATTTTAGTTAATCACCCGGTGCTGTATCAAAACTGTCTGCCCAGCAGCAGGTAGGGAAGGGAGAGTGTTAAACCAGTTATGAATCAGCTATCTTCTCAAGCAATGCTTGTTTTAATACTACTGAACTCTATTTCCCACAATGCTTCACTCCTGAGCGCACGTGTCACCGCTGCCAGCAGACCGGACAGAACGTCACATTCCTGCATCATTCCCTTTTTCCTTCAGGACGTCGGAGTTCAGAGCTGCAGCTAATCCTCATCCTCTCCTCCACTACTCTTCTCTTAGACCAAACACACCCATGACACGGCGGCTCTGATCCCAGGAGGACATCCCGGGTTCACCAGGAGTCCCAGAGGAGTCCCAGAGGAGTCCAGTCTCTCTCCAGGGTGAGGATTGATCTCTCTTTAAGCCGGTGGAGGAGTCTCTCTCTCTCTCTCTCTCTGTGTCTGTCTGTCTGGTCGGACTGCTTTCACCGCTGTAGCCAGATAACAGTAAGGATCTGCTGCCAGTGTAGTGACCTGGTTGTGCTTTGTCCTCAGACCTGTTGATATAACCCGGTTAACGTAGGGTTGGTGGGTTAAACCCGTTAAACCCGGTACCGTGTGGGCCATGTTGTTTACTGTTGTACTCAATCACTAGCTAGCTACCGTTAGCTAGCCGGCTGGTTAGCCGCAGAGCTGTCGTCACCATTGTTACCATTGTCAGGCACGCCAGAGCGTGAGGAGGCTCCTCCACATGTGTCTTTGTTACTTAGACGTGGATATTACGCTGAAAGGAGTTAAATAAACGTTACCGTAAACGATATAAATGAAGACGTAGCTAGCTGTTGGCTAACGCATCCACACACAGTGCTAGCATCCCAGACGGCATGGGCGTGGTTAGCACAACACAGAGCTAAGGTGATGATGGGCTGGTGATGGGCAGTTGTTAAGGTCAGCTTGTGCAATCAGTTTGGTTTCAGTAAGGCTGTACCTGCAGGACAGGAATGATCCATTCATCATGTTAAAGCCATGGAAAGCATGCTGCAGATCAGCAGCCATTGACTCTAACAACAAAGAGTGGGTCACAGCTGCTGCTAGTCTGTGTTGGGACAGAGGCAAATCAGTGATGTACACCTTGAAATCACATGTAATCTCTCATCTCCTATGAAAACTGAAGGAGTTGAAGCAGATACAAGCAGTTGTTTTGGTAGTTGTATTGCATGTTTGATTAATTAGCACCTGGTGGGACATGTTGAATGTGTGCTGGAATCATCTCGTCCTTGCCACTTGAAAATCAATACATATATATATATATATATATATATATATATATATATATATATATATATATATATATATATAATTACTCATGTTTTAAGTTAACGAAGTCTTTAAACTAAGTGGTCTATCCTAGGAGTCCTGACTGCCACTATTTTTAAGTTATACTTCAGTTTGCTCACAACATTCCTGAGATTCCTGCTGATCAGACACTGACTGGATCAGAGTGACTTTACTGAGATAAAGGTATGTTCGCGTGATACCACAAGTCACACAACAGAGACCCTCCTGACTCGAATGTGACAGGATTTTTCACTCGTTTGATGCAGAAAAGCAACACCAAATTTGCATGATTTATCTCAGACAGCTTTTTTTTCAGTGGAAAATGGGTTAGTGAATTGATAATCAAATGTATCTGATCCTGCTGAGAGGATAATGTGCTCTATCTTTACTCAAGTTGCATTTACTGCGGTGTCTCAGCTACTGTAGTCATATGCTAATAAATAAGTCTGCCAAGTTGTAAGTCCGGTTCAGCCACTGTCTGTATTCACTGTGAAGAGACATTTAACTTTGCTTTGTGCCTGTCATCTAAAGTCTACCCTGACTGATCAAGTCATTTGTCAACTTTTTTTCGTTACCTTTTGTGAATATGTTACAGTCAATAGATAATTGACTGTACCAGTTAATTGGTGGATTAATTAATGGTACAGTTAATGAATTTATGAATTATATATCAGTGTATATAATGTAATCATAGCCCTATATTTATCTGTCATCAGCCTAGACATACTTAGCCAAAGTTATTTCCAATATGGAGAATGACATGTTTGTTGAAAAAGGGTCTTGTCTAGAAGGTAAACTGATACAATAACAATAACTTGCTAAAAACTCTCACGTGTCTCGCTGCCCGACAACCTATCCTAATCTTAACCATTCAAGTTCATGTCTGACCTCCATTTGAGGTCAATGTCTAGCATTAAACATTCAAGGTCAATGCCTAACCCTAACCATCTCGCGAGAGTTTTGCAACTTGGGTGTTACCTTCAAGAAACGACCGGAAAAAAGTGCCAGTGCTCAATTGTGGGCCTACGCTTGCAGGAAATTTAGGGTATGTAAGAAACCACTAAGCATGTATCCTTCCGGTGACACAGCTAAATAGCCATCAACTAACTAATCTAGAGAAAACTAGATTACATATAACATATGTGAGATTGTACCATCAGTTAAGTGATAGTAATTAACACAGAATAAAGCAAAGATTTAGTGGCACGCTATATTTACTGTCGGTAATCGGCCCTGATAATGTTGCATGCACGTTGCATTATGTCGTGACAGTGGCATGAGGTATTGTTACATTCAAGAAATAGTTGGTATGCATACACACAAACGTAGGTGTATACGTCAGTTACCTCTGCCAAGGCAGAAGGCCCAGGAAGGAGGTTATGTTTTCACCGGCGTTGGTTTGTTTGTTGGTTTGTTTGTTGGTTTGTTTGTTGGTTTATCCGTTTGGAGGATTACTCCAAAAGTCTGCGATGGATTTGACTGCCACTATTTTTTAAGTTAGACGTCATTCGATTTTGGTGGCGATCCGGATCATGATCCAGCTTCGGGAATTTTTTTTAATAACTCCGCTCAGCCTATACATTAACCCCACAGGCTTTAAGACATGCGCAGTGTAACTGATGACGCGTCACCCTGCCTCTTTCCTTCTGCCTGCAGAGAGAGAGGGGGGATGGAGGGAGGGGGGGACACCTGTAGATTCAGCGTTTTTTCACATTAAACCCGGAGAAATTTCAGTTGAGTTAGACCAAAGCTCACTTGGTGAATGTTGGAAAGAGTAACGACGACGGTTTAGGTAAGTTTTATTTAGTTTCTGTCCAGTTTGAATGAAGTGTTTTACGATGCTCCGCTACGTACAGCTGATCTCAACATAAACAAAACGGAGAGGGGGGGGCGGAGGTCTGCGCTCTCCGAGTGGCATTCTAGTTTTAAAGGTCTGCGTTTCTGCCCGTCCAGACTAAAACATGACCTTGGAGTTTTCAAACTAAAACATCATCAGCAGCGTTTTCAAACGTCTCCCTTTCAGAGGGTTCTAAAACGCTGGAGTAGTGTGGACGCAAAGCATAAACGTAGCAAAAGTTATGCATTTGAAAATGAAAACATATTTGTGTGGCTGTAGCCTAAGATGTTCTGGATCTCATTCAGATTCATGTTAAATACTGCATTTTATCCTGACTTTGTAATGTCTTGTACAGCTGCTCTTGCGGCTGCAACATATATAGGACTTATCCATGTATGAATTAATCATAGGTTTTATCCAAACTTTGTAATGATTACATGTTGGTGTGTACTTGATGACTGATCTGCTCACAGAGGTGGCATGTGAAATTTAAGTAGCATTTGGTTTAGGGTCCTCTTCCATGATTAATCTGATCTAATCTGATCTAGGCTTTGAAAAAGCTGATGGTTGATCAATAGCTGCACCTTTTATCATCTAGCTTTTCATTTTTTAGGACCTTAGCTAGGGCTGGGCAATGTGACAAAATATATATCGTCAAAACGATATAAAAATGTCTATCGTATATATTTTTCTTAGGGCGATTTTTAGGTTGTAGAGGGCTCAGTTTTAAAACTAGAGTGAAGATGCTGGCATCATTTGTAACTATAAAAAATTAGGACTCCATTGGTGCCAACCATGTCATAGTAGTTTGCCGAGAAGGAGGTTAAATAACGCTCCAGACTTACGCAAAATATTGGCAAGGAAAAACTGTCATGGCCATTTTCCTAGGGGTCCCTTGACCTCTGACCTCAAGATATGTGAATGTAAATGGGTTCTATGGGTACCCACGAGTCTCCCCTTTACAGACATGCCCACTTTATGATAATCACATGCAGTTTGGTGCAAGTCATAGTCAAGTCAGCACACTGACACACTGACAGCTGTTGTTGCCTGTTGGGCTTGAGTTATGATTTTTGCATATTTTTTATGCTAAATGCAGTACCTGTGAGGGTTTCTGGACAATATTTGTCATTGTTTTGTGTTAATTGATTTACAATAATAAATATATAGATACAATTGCATAAAGCGGCATATTTGCCCACTCCCATGATAAGAGTATCAACTCACTCATCACTCATCTTCAACCGCTTATCCGGGGTCGGGTCGCGGGGGCAACAGCTCCAGTAAGAGTATCAAATACTTGAGAAATCTCCCTCTAAGGTACATTTTGTACAAAAAATGTGTGATTAATTTGCAATTAATTATGAGGAAAATACTCAGTACTTTTCATTTGTCGAGTATTTAATTCACACGGGAATATACAAAAATAGGCTTTACCATGTGAATATTTCATATGATATATAGCGTTATTGAGATATGAAATTACCTATATCGGGATAGACAATTTTGGCCATATCGCCCAGTCCTAACCTTACCTGACTGCATCACAGCAACAGTCCAATTTACTCTTAATAGTTAACTATTGAGCAATGAAACACAAAGACTTAGATGGTGCTGTGTCCCGGTAGCAGAAAAATAAATGAGTATCGCTGATGTTTAAACTTGGCCCGAAACACAGCTTCATTTAGACTATCTAAGCAGAGTCAGTGCAGTGTCATCACCCCAGTGATCTGCAGTCCCAGCACATATGACCGAGCTGCATTGATGTGGTGAGTGATCGAGTCCATGAACTCTGACCTCAGAGGGTCAAACGGTGTCAGAAAATGACAGAATGATCCTGACAACAGTAACAGATAATAATGATGCCAGGGGTTCACGTGAGTACAGTAGTAGCATGTATGCCTCATGTTAAAGCTAACGCTAACGAAATGGGCTAGTGTTTACGCACCACTCAAGTATATGCTTAGCAGTGTTTTGAAGAATGTGGAGAAGGAGCGCGCCGTGCACACAGCTGCATGTCATGGAGAGAGTGGGAGTAGCCTGCAGTAAACTGGAACACCCTGACTCAGCCTGCGGAGCACAAATGTAGCCTCGTTTCGTTTGGGAACTGCTGCTGCTCATTACGGCCGCCTGAAGTGTATGGATGAGTGAGTGGGAAAAGAGACAATGAGAAGAGGGAGATCACGGGGGGTCATGATTGAGGAAGACGTACAGTAAGAGAGAGAGATATCAGGTGGTGGCTTAAAAATGAGAGCAGAAGGCCTTTAGCTTAGTGCAGGAATGCAGAGTAGCTCTCTAGCAAATGATATCGCCTCTATTTTATGGAAACAAGCGCTACAGAACTATTGTCACAGTCTTTCTATGGCCGACCTTTTTGTTCTCGGTTACTCGTTTTGTCATCATCTCGTGTGTTCAACCCCGCTGCAGCTCTGTTGCCGACTAACCTTTGTTGCCTCTCTTTTGTTGCCGTTCAGCTTTGAGGCCTCAGAAGTTCTACCTACACTCCATACATGTGTGTGAAGCCTTGTTTGTCTGTATTTGTGTGTGTGTGGATCTGGACAGAATAGCATTGTGTACAGTCCCACGGTACTGCACATGCCTTATGTTCTCCCATTAGGTCACTGCAGGGGCATAGGGGCACAATGGGGCTATTGTTTTAAGTGTACACAGTACACACACACACACATACAGCACACATTCCCTTGGACCCCCCCAGGCTATCTTTTACTGATCCGTTCCTCTAGATTCAGGTCATTCAGCTCCAACTGTATGAGTAAACACATTTACACGGTGGTGCTGTGGTTAGCTGTGGTTAGCACTGGCGCCTCACAGCAAGAGGGTCGCAGGTTTGAATCCGGCTTGGGGCCCTTCTGTGTGGAGATGGCATGTTCTCCCCGTGTTAGCATGGGTTTTCTCCAGGTTCTCCGGCTTCCTCCCACAGTCCAAGGACATGCAGGTTAGGTTCATTGTTGACTCTAAATAGGTGTGAATAGGTGTGTACCCCGCCTTCGCCCCCCGCGACCCCTAACAGGATAAGTGGTTGCAGATGATGGATGTTCACACCTGGCGTTAGAATGCGTCTCCACTAGGAATGTCACGAGAACCAAAATTAAAAAAAAGTGACGGTACTCTTTTTATACAGTACCAAAGGTACCGTACGATGCCTGTAATGATCGTTGGTAGTGATGTGACAGTGAGGATAATTTTCCCACCTGTAAATAAACATGTGACAACCCGATGTTACCGATTACACCAGACATTTTACAAGAAAGATTGCGGTCAATATGTGCAGAGCGCTGACTCTGATCTTTACCGTCGGGTGGCGGTGTGTCTGGCCTCTCCGGTAGCGCTTTTGCTGCGAGGCTCCGCTGCCGGGTTCTACCTGGCGCCGCTGCTCCGTGCACACCGGCTGTGACAGCTCCATCCACCTCACGCCGATTACCTCATTAGTGTTATGGTTCCCTTATAGCATTGGGATTAAACGTGAAATATTGCCAAATAGGTGCGTTTGCTTTTCACTTTGACCACAAATCCTCTTCCTCCTGCTCCTGCTACTCTGAGCTGATGGACCAAATGTGTTCACGGTCAGTATGTAGTGTCCGTCGTCTGACTATCGATTGATAACATGCCGCTGATACGCCAAAATGAACAAAATGGGTCAATCCTTTTTATTTATTACTTAAAGGTTACATGCCTCTGTTTTTTGTAATATTCAAATGTTTTTAATAAAAGAGTACGTGTTGAATTACAGGGGATTTATTGTTGTTTTGTTTTGTTTTTACCGTGGTATCGAGAATCGTGGAAATTCACTGGTATTGGTATCGACTACTAGATTTCTGGTACTGTGACATCCCTAGTCTCCACATTCGTCTCCAGTGGCCACTTGTGATCCGATCTCACTTCCCCGCTCTATATGCAAATAAACACGTAGTAAACACACTGATACAGCAGACGTTGTGACGTGATATTACATGAATGTCAGTAGCAATATCCTACATAATCGTGAATTCGGGTAAATTTTATTAACATCAAAATAAAAGGTTATTGTACCCGGGGACCTCTGCACCGCTGCGTTTGCCAGGCAACAGCGGGGTACAGCGCTCCAGAGAGCCGGGGAGGAGGGCAGACGGGCGGGTATCAGCTCCTTGCAAAGCAGCGCAACAAAAACACTGGCACATCTCCGACAATATGATCTCCGACAATATGATAATAATGCACTTTGCATGCCTAGTCTGTAGATATGTAGCCTATAGGTAAGATATATTTTAATAAAATACAAATATGGTCCTTCAATGTGGCCCAGCACACATTCGCGTACACACTGCTAAAAGAATGTGGCCATATGTTTCCCAGACCACCTCTGAATGTGGTCTGAAAGACCCGATCTCAATGCATCTTGAGTACGTTCATCCGATCACCGAGGACGCATGTTAATACCAGATCTGAACAGGGCCTTTGAAGTTGGTCTATAATTTTAGCTCTACAAACACATATTCCTTTATTTTAGTGTCGAGATCAACCTGGTTCCTGCTACAACTTTCTGGAAATGCCATATTCTAGTTTTTGGCTACTATTGCTCTCCCAGCTGAGTTTTGCATGCATGTCAGCATTTCTACATGCCTTTAACATGCAGCTGTTGGTTGAAAACTGTGTTTGATTTCCATGATTGACTGCTGATGTTGATGATGAAGAGAGTTCTAAGACTTTATACCGGAGTAGGATCGGGGTCAATTAATTTTTTTTTAATTGACTGGCACTGGCTATATAAAGCTTGATATTTTTCCACAGCGTTGTGAGTGAGTGAAGCAAGAAGTTGGACAAGCAATGTGAACTTTGTGCTGAAAACTTTGCCACTATTTCAGCAACCCTGATAACCCTGGTCCAACCCTGGTCATTGGTGTGAAAGGGGTATGAAATGACCTGTGATTTGTCAAAGTCTTCCGTCACAGGCTAGCTTAAAAGCCTGAAAACAGAGCCATGAGGAGGTGCAGAAGTCTAGTTATCTCTCAGAACACTTGAATTACAATATGCTGAAAGGTTATTATGGAATTTTGAACTGCATACTGCCACTTATAACAGAGTAAAAAGTAAGTCAAAGAAAGGCACTGGACATTGCTCTAACATTTGAGGATAAGTAGAGTCCGTAGTAGAGCAGATTAGGTGAATTAGCAGCTCTTACGCTGCATGGGGTGAGAATGTTGACTTGGACTCCCACTGGGGCGACTGGGTCTCATGTTCTGCTCTGTTTGGGATGTGTGGATTATGGTTCTTACTGTTTGGTTGTTGTGTAACCATATCAAAAGTAGTCTTTGTTAATTCTTAGTCGACTAAGAATTTCTTTAGTCAAGGACAGCCCTAGAAATTGCAAACATTTTGTTAATTCTGCAGCAGAAGAGAGATTACCCAAATCTTGTTCAAATCTCACACTGGCTATACTCTCAATAATGACCGTTTACAAAATGCTAAAGGACACCATACCAAACAAGATTCAAAGGTTTTATTTGTCACATGATGCTCATTCAGTATGTGCAGTGTAATGCAGGCTGGCATCCTCTTGAGGCTGTGCTAAAAAAGGCTGGTATTGTTGTGATAGAGGAGTAAAAACAGCATGGAAAATCATTAATGGCAACTTTGCATCTTCAGTCACACATCTGCTGAAATTTGAAAACTTTGGAAAGATTATTTTTTTCTGCAGTGCCACTCAATTTTCCCCCACAGCTGACTTTCATGCATCAATATGTATTCATACATGCAAAGTCACAACAGCTTTTTCTGACATTTTGCTGTTTGCAAATGATTACAATCGGGCTGCAGGATCTGTTAGTTGCTCAATCTAACCTCTCAAAAATAGACTACTCCAAATTATGTTTGAACCCAAGTGTGAGTTAGTTAAGCCAGCCAGTCCGTAGTAGACCAGATTAGGTGAATTAGCAGCTCTTGCGCTGCATGGGGTGAGAACGTTGACTTGGACTCCCACTGGGGCGACAGTGGATCATGTTCTGCTCTGTTTGGGATGTGTGGATTATGGTTCTTACCGCTTGGTTGTTGTGTAACCATATCGAAAGCTGCAGATAGTAGTTTATGATACGTGATGTGTTGTTTTAGTGTGCCGTGATAAAGCCAGTATGATTTGTTAGGAGACATTAAATGTTTAGTGGTATTGTGTCTTTGGGCCCAAGGGGATAATGGTTTACATAGTTGTTGTTGTTATGCTTTATGTTGCAGTTTCATGCAAAACTGACTTCTTTATGTTAGGTATGAACCTTGAGAATATTCTTCTAATATCTTACCTAAATCGGTACATTTTGGCAAAGAATTGTGTCTCCATTCAACCCCGTCTCCTAAAAATTACGTTCCCATACAACTAAACTGCATTCTCAATTAGTTTTGGAAGGAAACGTATTTTGTCGTAGATTACGTTTATCTTTTACGTATCACGAATACGTTTGTAATGATACGTAATTATACCACATTATACCTATGTGGTATAATAATGAGTATAACAAGTCGGCTGCCTCACTGATCTCCTGCGTGTGTCACGCATGTGGCATCCACGCCGGCAGTGTTTCTGCTGCTGCCAGCTCTCTTTCTTTCCACATAGAGTATGCCTTTCACAATTTTATTTCATTATAAATGTCATTTATATTTATTTTAGACAGAAAAAGGTTAAGAACCGTGTGGTAATTTGTAAATAATAGTAATGATCCACAATTAAAACCCCATATTTTATTCATTCATGGAGCCCTGCAAGTCACTGCATGTTCTACAACACTGTCCTGCACATATTTCACAATAAAAGCCTTGGGTTAACAAATGAAGGAATTCTGTCCACCGAAAAAAAATGCTTGAGGGCTTTTATTTTATTTTTTATTTTTTTAAAGTTATTTTTTTATTGACAGGACAGTGGATAGAGTCTTGGAAAGGGGGGAGAGAGAGAGAGTGGATGCGGAAAGGGCCACAGGCCGGACTCGAACCCGGGCCACCGCGGTTAGGACTGAACCTTGTTACATAGGCGCCCGCTCTACCAACTGAGCTAACCAGGCGCCCCCTGCTTTTATTTTTAAATAAAGCAGAAAGTGTTCAAATTAAATCTTTACCTTTTTTCATATCCGTGACATATTCTACAGATACAGACATTGAAACTGTAGTAATTGGGTCTGTAGAGTAACTCGCGAACTCCGACCAAACGGTCAAACTAGGCAGCGCTGATCAAATATGAATCAATATTATTTAATTATGTTAATGCCTATTTCTCTCCTCAAATGTTTTCAGAATCATCTTGTAGTGCACGGTTTAGCTGTAAAATTAGAAAGTTTTTGACTCCACTGCCATTGTGAAATCTGGTGAAGGAATGCCAAGTTCTGGTCACATGATCGGAGCACAGCCAATAGGAATGCTCTCTCAATGAAATGACCTGTGATTGGTCAAAGTCTCCCGTCACGAGCTAGATTTTCTAAAGCCTGAAAACAGAGCCATGAGGAGGAGCAGAAGTCTAGTTTTCTCTCAGAACACTTGAATTACAATATGCTGAAAGGTTATTATGGGATTTTTGCCCAATGATGCCAAAAACATACTGCCACTTTAACAGAGTAAAAAGTAAGTAATCAGTAAGTCCAAAAAAGCACTGGACATTGTTCTAACATTTGAGGATAAGTATTCAACACTCCTCATTCAGTGCGCCTGGGAATGTGTAAATTCATCACATCACCATGCCTCTGAATTACACTTTAGTTTCAAAAGTGACAGTGCTGCGTGTATTGTCGTGGACACACCATTTAGTTTAGTTGCTGGGTTGTCAGCTGTGTGTCTGCTTGGCGTACGTTACTCTGTCTGCTTGGCTTAACGTTACCGAGTGTCTGACAGACCGTGTCTGTGCTACGTTCACAGCTGTATCGTTGCCAGTGGCCTCGTGCTTCCCGTTGTCACACACATACGGCCTGTCAGCACGGCGTAACGTTAGCGAGTCTCCGTCAGACCGTGTGTGTGTGGCGACGATGGGTGTGGGGTTGTCGGTGGCATTATTGCTGTGAATATAGCTGTAGCTGTGTGTGTGCAGTTTATTTGTCGGTGAATAAAAGCTACAACTCCTCAGCTCAAGACCCGAGCCAACTTCCTGTATCTTGCAACAGCGGCTCAGACTCTCTTAAGGTGGGCTGTTAAGGTGGACCAGCTTTTCTCCGTAAAGTGACAAGCCGATAGCGTTAATCGGTTAAAATTCTTTATGTCGGTTAAACGGTTAATTATTAACATCCTTAGTCAAGATTGCACAATATATCATGATCACAGTTGTTTCATTTTGCAAGTAATCATCAATATACTCTGTCTCTTATGAAGTATGGATGGTGTAGATTGGCGTTTGTCTCAAACAAAGAAACAGTGTGCTGTCCAGTGCCATGCTGTGTCTGTCTGGCCAGTTCAGTATCAGTCTGAATGGTGCTGGGCTCCGGGCACAGTCTTCAGCGCGGTTTTACTGTAGTACATGCTGCTTTGCATTTTACAGTCTTGAGCTTTCTCTGCTGGTCGCCTTGACTCGGACTCCCACATCTAGTTTAAGCAGACCATTCATTTGACTCAATAACCTTCTCTGTATTTCCTTAGCCTGTTTTTCAGACCTCTGAATCACTGCTCAAATCTCTGAATAGTTGAGCGGCTCAAATACACTCAGCTGCCAGTTTCTTAGGTACACATATCTTAAAGGTCCCATATCATGCTCATTTTCAGGTTCATACTTGTATTTTGGGTTTCTACTAGAACATGTTTACATGCTTCAATGTTCAAAAAACACATTATTTTTCTCATACTGTCTGTCTGAATATACCTATATTTATGCTCTGTCTGAAACACTCCGTTTAAGCGCATTTCAGCGGAATGGCAACGGAATTGCGCTGCTAGGAAACAGCTTCGGTCCATGTTTACATCCTGTCAGCTGATGTCTTTCACATACACTGCAACAGGAAATAAACTGGGACACATTTAGTATGTTTACGTTTAAAAATGTGAAATGGTCTAAATCAGGGGTCACCAACCTTTTTGAAACCAAGAGCTACTTCTTGGGTACTGATTAATGCGAAGGGCTACCAGTTTGATACACACTTAAATAAATTGCCAGAAATAGCCAATTTGCTCAATTTACCTTTAACTCTATGTTATTATTAATAATTAATGATATTTATCTTTGTGAAAACACTGATCATGTTAATGATTTCTCACAACAAATATATAGAAACAGATAAATATCAATATGCAACACTTTATTTTTATATTTTCTCTAAGTGCACATGTTTTTCAAATTTTTCAAACATTTGAAAATGATCACTTCTACGACAGTCTTGTGAAATCACAATATCCCATTTTAACTAGCTAGCCACTAACATTTTTTAACAAATCATGAATTACTTTGCACCATGTTTGTACAAATAATAACTCATGTAAAATACAAAAATCAACTCTCAAATTTTTAAATAAATCATGTCACACTTTGAACTGGACACCAAATCTGTTATCTGTTTCTTTGTCAGTTAGTGGGAAGCCTGGCATTGCATGCTGTTAACCAGTGTGTTGTACTCTGGTGTGTAACTTGACACTGCAACTCTGAGTGAGTCTTGCAGATGTGCATCAGTGAGGCGTGTTCTGTGTTTGTTCTTGATGAAGTTCATGTCAGAAAAGGCTGATTCACAAAGATAAGTTGAACCAAACAGGCTTGCAACCTTCATAGCTGCTGCGCATACACCACTGTACTTTTCTGTGTCAAGAAGGCACCAAAAGTTTGGTGCAGCCTGATGGGCTTTGAGGTGGAGGTCATTTTGCAGTGTTACAATTTCAATCTCCACCTGTTCAGCATCCAGGCTGAATGTTGCACTTAACTGCTCAGCAATACATGATATGTCCACGTTCATGAAAGGATTAGAAATGAACGACACACATGGCTCAAGCTGATCCAGGTCACAAAACCTGTTCTCAAACTCTTGCCCAACTCTGTTTATGACCTGAGAGTACTTTTCTGCAACTTTGTCAAAAGCCTCAGATGCAGAAGCATTGTCTTTCAGCACCATCTGCACAGAGGGAAAGTGCAGCACTTTTTTTCTCTGTAAATGCACAAAAGGTTCATCTTAGCTTTAAATGCATTTAAAGCACTTATCATATCGGCGACAGTTTTACCTTTGCCTTGCAGCTCACAGTTCAAACTGTTCAGTTTCCCAGTAATGTCCGTTAAAAATGCAAGGTCAAGTATCCACTCAGTGTCCTCCAGCAGCACGGTGTCCTCACCTCTGGACTGCATGAACTCTTTGATTTCACCCAAAAGTGACAAAAAACGTTGCAAAATTCGTCCCCTGCTGAGCCATCGGATTTCTGTGTGTAGTAGCAGGTCATCATATTCAGCAACGAATCCTGTGTGTCGGCCGATCATAGCAGGAGCCCCATCCGTAGTCACTGATACCAGCTTTTCCAGCGGCACCTTTTTTTCCACCAAAAACTCCTTCACTGCGTTATAAATGTCAACTCCCCTCGTAGTTGTCTTCAGGGGCAGTAGTGTCAGAAGTTCTTCTTTTGTGGAGAAATCATCAAACACCATCCGGATAAAGACCATCAGCTGAGCCGTACTGCTGCTGTCCACCGACTCGTCACACTGGATGCTGAACCACCGGCACCTCGCCAGATCACGGTCCAGCTGGTCGGCCAAGTTCCCAGACATCATCGACACTCTTCTTACCATTGTAGTTGCCCCGAGTTGAACATTGGAGAGACTGGAGAGTACATCGGTTCCATACTTCTCGTCTTCAAGCACAGTTTTAGCAATTATCATCATTGCTTCTTTGACAACCTCCCCGTCTGTAAATGCCTTCTTTTTCTTCATCAAGAATTGCGTAGCTCTAAACGAGGCTTCGGTTGCTTTTTGGGAGTTTTTAACCGGTCTAGTGAAAAAAGACTGCTGTTTGCACAAAGCTGCCTTTAACTCGCGGGCTTTTTCTGCTCGCAGTGCGCTGCCCGGTGGGTAGTTAGCATGGTAGCTTGTGTGACATGTAGTGAAATGTCTCTCCACATTGTGCCGCTTTGCTATCGCCACAGTTGCCCCGCAAATGAGACACACGCAGGATCCTTTCACAGTGGTAAAAAAAAACTCTACCTCCCATTCGTCGTGAAAATGATATGTTTTCTTTCTTTTTTCTGCCATTTTTTGGGGTAACTCTTCTCCTCATTTTCGTTGCGTCTGCTAGCTTGTTTGTATGAGCGCAACAAACGCTACGTTTTGGTCATGCGCACAATACTGACCTTTGAACTATACTAGGTCAGAGTTCATTTATATTAAACACAAAAAACATTTTAAATTTTAAGTGTTTTTATATATATATGTTGTCATTTGTAAGTTACATGCAAGTGTGATTTAAACATCAATAGCAAAAAAATAAAATAAATAAAATTTAAAAAAAATAGAGGCAGCTCACTGGTAAGTGCTGCTATTTGAGCTATTTTTAGAACAGGCCAGCGCGCGACTCATCTAGTCCTTACGGGCGACCTGTTGCCCGCGGGCACCGCGTTGGTGACCCCTGGTCTAAATATTGTAGATTTGTGACATCACAAATGGACAGAAATCCTAACGGCTTGTTTCAAACGCACAGTTTCTGAATACGGGCTGTGTGTATTTCTCCATGGATTGAGTGTTTTGATACTTTCACTATCTTGATATCTCACTTTAACCTGCTTTATAATATGAAAGACATGAAAATCTCACTTTTTACAATATGGGACCTTTTTAAACGTAGTCTAATGCAACAGCCCTGCAATATATCTTACTTTCATGAAGTTTATGACGTGCAGTCTTTGTTGAAACTGTTATAGAGAGGTGTTGACTCAAATGTATTGTCATTGTGGTGCTACAGTTATAGTGCTGTTGAATTATGCTGCGTTCATCTTCCTTGAACACACAAACGCACTACTCCATTTAATGAGTATGGAGAAGATTACACAATGTTGTTGGCTGAACAAGATATTCTAGAAAGAATAGAAGTAAACTGTTGTTGTCCATAATTGTTGGATACTGATATGCCAGTTCTTCAGCTACAACAAAGCTTACCGGTTGGCAGGCAGTGAGCTCTTTGTTGGAACAGCTGGTAGAATTGAGGGAAGGGGAGCGAAAGGGTGGAGACAGGAAGGAGCAGGGGGGAGTCGGGGTATGTGGGACTGAAAGATGTAGTTTGAGAAGGGGAGGAGAGTGGGCCAGACGGACACAGATAGAAAGAGGGGGTCTCACACCATAATGGCCCATGTTACTACAGACAGGCCAACGCTACAAGCCACAGACAACCCACATGAACATTTTTTGCGAGGACGGCCGCAACAAAATGCTTCATCAAACACAATCTTTGTCTGTCTGACCAACTCTCTTTCTTGGTCTGCACTCCACAACTTGTTTTAGGTTTGGGTTTTTGATGCTAAAACATACATAATGAAGCAACAGAATGATATTAAAACCTAAAAAAATAATAATAATGGACCAGCCCTTTAAACTCAATATTTTTGAAAACAAGGAATTGGGCTGTGGGAAATTGTGATGGGCTTTTTTTTCTATTCTGTGGCATTTAAAGGGCAAACAATTAATTGATTAAAAGAGTACACCACCGGTTTAGCATTGCACTTCTATAGCATTTGTTTGACTCACGATGGGCAGTGTAAAAAAAAGATCAATCAGAATTGATGCAACAGAACCAGTAATGTCATCTTTTCTTTTTATTCCACACACTCTTCTTCCTTGTCAAAAATCTGGCGTCTAAACTAACTCGACTGCTGACTGTTTGGTCTGAGATTCAGGTGTGTTTTGCTAGTACTGTAGCTATTAGGCCTTGAGCTGCAAGCATCAAGCAGAGATGAGGAGCGGGATCCTGAGGTCTGGTAACCTCACTTCTTTCTAACACCACATCTCCAGATTTTTTTAATTTTCAAACTTCTTCCCCCAACCGACACTGACTCAAATTATGCCACTTAAAGGGACTGTTTGTAACTTATTACACGTATAAATCATTGTGGGTCGGTGTCCCATGCATGCTCGCGTGTGGCTACGCTGTTCAGACCCAGACTCCAACACAAACTACAGTGAAGCACCAAAACCTCTTGGTTGTATCTAGTGAAGCCCGTCTGTTAAACAGTGTTGGCCGCGGTCGGAGGACACGGGGGAGACCGTAGCTTTGGTCTCCAGGACCGGAGTCTCTGCTGTACTCTGCTTCTCTGCCTGCCTGCCTTCACTCACACACCGCGCTCGTTCTCACTCGCTCAGCTCGCTCCACCTCACGTGCATGCGCGCACACTCCACACTGCAGAAGAGTTAGTTTAGCTCTGAGAATATCTAGTGAATGTACAGTGGACGTTTGTGCAGAAATAACTGCTGCAGCTCTTCCAGACCAACAGAGGTTTCCCGTGTCTTGTGAAGTGACGGGACTCCGCAGAGAGAAACGTTATCGTCTCCGACCAAAACTCCGGTGTCTCCCCCGTTCCCTCCGGCCGCGGTCGGGAGGCTGAGGCAGGAAAAGCCAACACTAGGATCAGCATTGATTCATGGAGAGACCTTCGTCTGGTCAGCTAACATTACTGCCAAGCAGGTGGCACAATATATAGTACAATACATAGTCCCTTTAACAGGCTTCATACAACATGCTGTAGTGCCCCCCAAAGACCTGTAAAGAGGCGTTGATGTGTAAAATTGGTGCACAATAATCAAGAGATGAATCGATAATGAAAATAATTGTTAGTTGCAGCCCTAACTCATTCTCTTTTTGTTTGAGCGCGGAGGGAAAGACTTAAAGACTTAAAATGCAAACAGTTTTTATTGTGCGTTCCCTCATCATTTGCGTCAGTGTCTTGTAATGTGAGAGCCCATATCATTGCTTTGTCTTACAGTCTTGTGTTTGATAAATGTGAGAGTCTTTGCGATGCTATTTGTGCACCTGACCTTGCAGAGTCAGTTTCTCTGTTTAGTCAAAGATCAGAGGGGCCACCAGCCTGCTATTAAAACAACACACAGGAAGACAAACTTGTTCTCCTCCACCTGAAAAACATTGATGTTACTAAGCTGAAAGATAAACCCACCGTGGAAGCAAAGCAAATATAACCACCACTTATTTAAAAGCAGATTTGGAGTGGTGTGTTATGAAACGCAGCAGGATAGAAAGGACTTTGAGTCAGGTCTATGATAAAGACAACAGAACCAGTGTTTATTTTGGATATAGATGATGATGTTATTCAGCTTGACTATAATGCATGTACAGGCCTCATGATTTATTGGTCCTGCTGCACAGTAAGCACATGGACTACTATAAAAATATCATATGTTAAAATAAAAAGAAATCAAGGCAGAAAGACGGAGATGAGAGTTGGATTAACGGACGGGTCAATAGCTTGTTGGCAGCAGCTTCCCCTTAGGCAGTAATTCTATACTACATGTCAAGGACAAGAGTAGGACATCTGACTGAGCTGCAACCACGAGTCGACCAGTATGCATCAAACCTGGTCTCTTATCAATGCTCCTACAACCTCACATATCTAAACTGGGGTGGTCAAAATATAAAAAAACACAATATAGGCCTAACTTCACCAATAACTGCAGCTACTGCAGCGAGTCAAATAAATGAATGATTGTAGTGAAATGCAGGTTCAGTCTGATAATCTGGTAGGCTAGATGAACTGGAGAGTGGCATGACCTGAATGACTGGGTGAGAGCTGTCTTTTTTGAGATGTTGGTGTTGCGACATAGATGGTCTGGTTTTAGGGCAGCACATGATGTAGCAGGAATAGGACACAAAAACTGGGCCAGTAGTTCAGTTTGAAGTTTTTCTTATGCTCTCAAATCATCATGAAAATGGAAATGCAATTTAGATTTGGGTACAAGTATCTGACAGTCGTTATGAAAACAGCAGGAATAAGTAAGTAATGGAAATGCATGTACTAGGGGTGGCTGAAAAAAATCTATATATCATAGTATCGCGATATTTTGCGTGGCAATAAGATATCGATATATGGACGTAAAGTATTGATTTTTTGAATGTATAAACTATTAACCTCTTATGCCGGGATCAGACTACATGATATTTTTGTCTTTGACGATGGTCACCATGTCAGATCTAACGATCACAGCGCCATAAACTCTTGCAGTGTCTTGGTCGGGTGACTGGCAAGACTACACGTATGACCACGACCAATCATGGCACGTCGTATTCCACGATCATGCGCGAGTTCAACATTTGTCTTTTTTGACTCTGTCATGGTACTCCCTCGACGAAACGTCAAATAGTATATTGTAACTAATTCATATTGTGACTCAAGTATCGCGATATCGTATCGTGGAGCCTCTGGTGATTCCCACCCCTAGCTCTGTCTTTATAAAAACAGTAGGAAGATGTAAGTAGTGCAAATCCAAGTACATGAACCCATGTGTGTGCCCATACATGTACAGTATGTGCAAATGGCATACAATAGCCCATGAGGGTCATATCACATTATGCTGTTTGTTGTTGTAATTTCCTGAGGGTAAAAAAATGTCTTCAAGGCAGCTGGTCCGACTCCAAGCGCTGATGCTCCTGTAGCCCGCTGGCTGCAAATCACCAGGCTAATCAAATCCCCGGTATCAATGTACGGATGGATTATACTGTTGACATGTATGGGTTATACTACTAACACTAAAGTTGGTCAGATTAGAGACATGTTGACCCTGCCGCACAGTATGCAGAGATTAAAGCATTAGTCCTAAATGTACATAAAGAGTAGGGAGACTCCCTGTCCTTGAGCAAGGGAATGGAACCCGAACCAGTCTCTTGCTCAACAGGGGTGCTGTCCTGTAGTTGACCCTGAGGTCTGATCCTCTTTGTAATAACAACTCAGTAGTTGTAAACATGGTTTATAGTATTTATGGTACTCAAAAAGCAATATCAAGTTATTTGTCTTGTTGTTCTGTTGTAATAGTTGGTGTGATCTTCATTTTTTACTTAGTTGTGTTGTTGTTTGATAAGATACTACACAGTGCAGCAGTCAGTGAGCTCAGACGTGATGTAGGAAGTCTTTAGGATATAGCACTCCTCATTACCACGGCATTAGGTAGCCCTGTAGCTGAAAACCAAAACAAGGGGTTTAAACTTTGTGTGGCTGACTTGTTGGCTACAACATGCACACAGGGCTCCCCCAGTGAGTCCCCAGGGCTCAGCAGATACCATTCTGCGTGCTCCAGGGCCATAAATCCTCTTTGCATGGCTGGTGATCAAGCCATGATGTAAAGGAGCTTAGTAGCAATAGACAGCCAGGCGGGAAGCTGCTTCCCCGTTGGCCACTGGGTCAGGTGATCACACAAAACACAACAGAGAGACGGCAGGGGAAGAGGTGGAAAAACAAAGAGGGAAGTGGACATGGAGAGGTGTATGAATGGTGACACCAGAGGGAGTTCGGACAGAGAAATTAGCAGAGATGAATCGGAGGATGGATTTGATGTGATCTGAGTGAAAGCACAACCTGCTGGGCAGGCTGCAGCAGCCCCACACCCCGACAGTCTTGCTGTTGGACACTTGGGAAGCGAGCAGTGCATATGTGAATGTTTGTTGACAGCAGTGAGGATGTGTTCCTTTGAGTGTTGGGAAAGTTGAGGTGAGAGAAATGCCTATTGTTATTGCTGGTACTTAGGGTTACAACTAGGGCTGTCAATTGATTAAACTATTTAATCACAGTTAATGGTGTGATTGTCCATGATTAATCGTGATTAATCTCAAATAATCACATATTTTGTATCTGTTCAAAATGTACCTTAAATAGAGATTTGTCAAGTATTTAACACTATTATCATCATGGGAGTGGGCAAATATGCTGCTTTATGCAAATGTCTGTATATATTTATTATTGGAAATCAATTAACAACACAAAACAATGACAACATTGTCCAGAAACCCTCACAGGTACTGCATTTAGCATAAAACAATATGCTCAAATCATAACATGACAAACTGCAGCCCAACAGACACCAACAGCTGTCAGTGTGTCAGTGTGTTGACTTGACTATGACTTGCCCCAAACTGCATGTGATTATCATAAAGTGGGCATGTCTGTAAAGGGGAGACTCGTGGGTCTGAAGACTGAACCCACTACAACCTCCAAAAGATCGATTGCATTAATGCGTTCAAGAAATTAGTGGCGTTAAAACGAATTTGCGTTAACACGTTATTATAGCGTTAACATGTTGTCGCGTTAACGTTGACAGACCTAGCTGCAACTAACAATTATTCCTATTTTTTCTATAAAATGTCATAAAATCATCATAATTTCCCACAGCCCAGGGAGATGTGTTCAAATTGTGTTTATTCAGCCAAAACCCACAGACCTTCAGTTTACTGTCATATATGATAAACAAAAGTATAAAATCATATAAATATAAAATATATTAAAATAGAAATATAATAAAATATTATAAAAAATGAATACGATTAATCCATTATCAAAATAGTTGCCGATAGGGCTGCACAATATATTGTTTGTTTTTTTTATATTCATCGCAATGTCAACTTGTGAAATAAACACATTGCAAAATACTGCAATATTGCACTGAAGGATTTTTTGAGGTAGAAAACTGCTTTTTAAAATGTAACTATTAGGGAGGCACCAATCTGACTTTTTCGGTCCCGATACCGATACCTGGGCTTTGGGTATCGGCCGATACAGAGCACCGGTCCGATACCAGTGTTTATTATCAAGAAGCTGTGTATGCCTCACTGTGTGGGGGAGTGACTGGGATCTTTCTTTTATGTGAAAGGCAACATCAGGCCAGACTTAAATACTGCTTTCTTAACTTTGTAAAACAAAATGTGACAAATAAATACATATACAGTATGTACATTTACAGAATTTGTATTTATTATTAAAAAAAATGGTACACCAGTAACTTGGTCATTTTTTTAAATGAACAGGAACTTGTTAAAACCTTAACAATCATTTTTAATGCAGAAACAAATTGGTCAAAACTTAAACAGGAATTAAAATTCCAGCATTTAATGTATATAAACATAGAACTGAATTGCATAGATCAGCCACATTGTCACCGATACCCGATCCAACTATTTGAGTCAGTATCGGCCTGACATCCGATCCGGTATCGGTGCGTCCCTGTTAACTATCATTCTTTTCTTGTCGGTGTTTTTATTATTTTCATATATATATATATATATATTTTTTTTAGCAGAATACTGAAAGCAGCAGAAAGACAGAACTAAGTACACTTTAATATCTGTTTATTTATCGCAAGTAGTATTGTTATCGCGATATTCAACATTCATATATTTTCCTCATCTTGCAGCCCCAGTTGCAAATACATTTTTGTTAATCAAGAAATTGATTAATCACTTAATTGTTTCAGCTCTACTGGCGCTGTACTCAGCAGATGTTCTGATGTTGGAGGTCTTATTGTAAACACAGGCCGGCCTTCCAATCACACAGGAGATGAACGCTCTAACATGGAAGCTCTTAGTCATTTTGAATTTTCAGCTCACTCTCTCTGTATCTTTTCCTTCCTCCCTCCACAGGTCACTTTCCTCCCTCCCTCCCTCCCCCTCCTCCCCATCCACCCGTCACAGCGCTGGTTGTCATGGAGAACTCTTCAGTGGCGTCTGCATCGTCTGAGGCCGGGAGCACGCGCTCACAGGAGATAGAAGAGCTGGAGCGCTTCATTGACAGCTATGTGCTGGAGTACCAGGTGCAGGGGCTTCTGGGAGACAAGGCCGATGGAGACTTGGACTTGGACAACGGCGGCAAGGTGCCACAGGTCAGAGCCTTATTACACGAATGGATGATATTCTCTCATTAGTTGCCGTTAGCAGCAGTGGTTATTTATAGTGGTTTGTATCTTTCAAAACACACAGGCGGGGTCCAGCCTGCATCAGCAGCTACCCCTATTATTATAATGTATATGTAAACGTAGACAAATGCCCCCTTTTCTCTCCACCAGTGGACGGATGACTGTAACAACAAGAAAGATGGCAGCTGGACGTCTTCACGGGGGAGAGGCTCAACCAAGCCGGTAAGTGTGTGTGTTCTTATTCTGCTTATTTCACAGCTTCAGAAATGACCTTAATTAATGCACTGAATAATCATTCACAGTCTAGTTACGCATAGTGTAGTCATGATTCTACTCAAGCGCTGTAGAGACATAAAAAGGTTGGCTCACCTGTACGCTACCGTCCATCACCGTAATGAATAGAAAGATGGACCTATCAGTGTCCATCTCAAAAGTAATCTCCAATACATTCTATATGTTCTTTATTGTAATAGATGAGTGTTTTGGACAATAACAAGTGACTAATGGGGATTTAATGCGTTTAAATTAAAGCTGCATCACATTCATCATTTTATTATTTTTTTTCTAGATTAAAAATGTTGACTCTGGTTTAAAGCATCAGTAGGTGAGATTGGAGCAAATATGATTCAAAAAAGTTATTTTTATAAAACGGTCGCTATATCGTGACAGTAGTACATAAAACAGGTAACCTGAAAAAAATCATGTTCCTCTGGTGTCCTCCGGTGCTCCTAACGGCATTTGCAAGATTTCACAGACCGGAGGAAAACAAACAGTAAGAGCTGATCTGATGTCTGTTATCCATCTGCTGTCTATGAGAGCCGACTGTCGATCACTCGCGAACTCCGACCAAACGGTCAAACTAGACAGCGCTGATCAAATATGAATCAATATTATGTTACGTTAATACCTATTTCTCGCCTCAAAGGTTTTCAGAATCATCGGGTCATGACTGAAAGAACTAGATTGCGGCTACAAGCGGCCGAAATGGGTTTTCTTCAAGAGGGTGGCTGGCGTCTCCCTTAGAGATAGGGTGAAACGCTCAGTCATCCGTGAGGGACTCGGAGTAGAGCCGCTGCTCCTTTGCATTGAAAGGAGCCAGCTGAGGTGGTTCGGGCATCTAGTAAGAATGCCCCCCCCCCCCCCCCCCCCTGGGCGCCTTCCTAGGGAGGTGTTCCAGGCACGACCAGCTTGGGAGGAGGACACAGGGAAGACCCAGGACTAGGTGGAGAGATTATATCTCCACACTGGTATGGGAACTTTGTCCTTGCCTCTGTCTCCTCATCCCTTCCTTTACTTCTGAAGGCTCTATTTTACAAACAGCGCACAAAACAGGACTTAACCTTTCATAGTGTAATTAATACTATTGCCAATTAACAACATAATGTTGTAATGGTGTGGTAATTGGAAATGGAATTTGTACTATCAAGCTACGTTAAATCAGCAACAACCTAGATAAACTGGACCTGTTAAAATAACACAAATGACAAAAAACAAAGAAAAACTTAAAGTTCCCATGAATTAATCCTTTGTCCCTGTGTTAGTTTTTTTTTTTTTTTACCTTTGGTTATATGCCAAATATATGTCAAAAAATCTGAGTATATTTACATCAAATCCCTGTCTTTTCTCTCGATGTAAACAGTTTCAAATGTTTGATGACTCATCCTGCACACGGGGATTAGTTAGCAAAAATTCATGCGATCAAATGAGACTTTGGGCGACTAGCTAGCCACACTGGTTACACCAGCAACTTGGTAAAAACAATCTTCAAAATTAACAGGTACTTGTTAAAACCATAACAATCATTTTTAATGAAGCAACAAATAGGTCAAAACTTAAACAGGAATTAAAATTCATATTTGTAAAAAAATGAATTTAAAAAAATCATATTTTGCACCCGTTTACGTGGTAAACGGGTGCAAAATATGCATTAACAGTATTTTAGAATAGTAGAGATGAGTAAACAGCATTTACATGTGTTAAACCCTCCACTACAGCTCTGATTCTACTGCTACTTCCATGTTGTTGCTGTCCTCTTCTGTGCTCATCCAGACCCTCTGGTCACTGGAGCATCACTTTGATTAAAGTGTAGGTTTGCTCTGCTCTTGGTTCTGTACGTTCGGGTTAGTCTTTCCCTCTCAGTCAGCTGCTAAAGTGTATGATTAGAAGAGACGGTGGTTTCTGCAGACAAAGTATGCTCTTAATGACTAACACGGGATACTGTGAGGCTTGAGCCAGTAATTAAATAATTCTAAATGAATTATCAGTTAGTCTGCTAAATATCACTGTATGTGTGTGTGTGTGTGTGTGTGTGTGTGTGTGTGTGTGAGCTGCTCTGCAGTACACTCTGCAGCGATGTAGAGTATTATTGCTCCCCAGAGATTCGTTGGTATGATTCACCAGGAAGTGAGTGGTGAAGCAGCATGGGTGAGAGGTTCAAAGAGAGCAGAGCGATCCAAAATATGAGGGAGGTAAAGAGAAATGAAATGTCAGTATTTATATCAATACATCAAGTTACTGTCAACACATTTTTACATTCAGCTTCTGAAAAGTATAATGTCCAAGACTTGGCAGTGAAACTAAGAGTTTTGATGTGGTATGTCAGAATATAAAGAAACTCAAAAACAACCAACAACAATCAGAAACAATTCCGCAATAACAGAAACAAACCTCTCAGCTCAACAACCAAAGTGCTGCACTGTTTCAGTCCTGCACTGTTCTCTGTGCTCTGAATAGTTTTGTTAAGCAATAGAATACAATACAGGTTGTTGCTACACTCCTAATATGCACAAAAAAACAAGTGTAAAAGCAGGAGAAATGGCACACTGGCCTCCAGTGACAAAAAGGCACACCAACCATTAAACTGTTAACCTAAAACCAGCTCATTTCATTTCTTTTATTTATAAGGACATAGCACATTAATCAACTTTTCTGTGAATGTGCCAATGTCAGCCAGCTGGCTAACTTTCAACTACAGTCCTTTGGCAAGATGTTCTGAAACCAATGAAGTGATGTTTAACAAGACTCGGTCAAAACTGAGTATATGGCTGGACCGTAGATGGTCAGTAAGTGAATTTGTATACATACATATATAAACATACTTCGCGAAAGTTTATCAGCGTTGAGATATTCCCGCTGTCATCACTGATGTTGTTGCTGCAGTATTTATTCCTAGATGGCCTGGCACTGATCGATCAGAACTCCATTTAGAAAACAGGCATTTTAAAAGTTGTTTGCTTGTTGTGTTGCTGACAGACCCTACAAAGCGTGAATTCGGTCTTTTTACAAATCAACATCATAATGTCGTTATTTCGGCATCATTTTGATCCGTTTATTGCAATTAAATCACCGCACAGTCTGTTTATTTTGGGTTCATACCGCAGTAGCGACGTGTGGCTTGCTAGATAGTCAGTTCAATGGCGCTGTGTGTGAATACAGTTTGCCGCCGGGTGACGTTATGAATCCAAACACGACAGCGTTTGGTTTTCTGACATATCTGGGACTTCCACAACCTGTACAAAGCAGCAGCAGTGATTTATTTCTGGAGGAAAGCGAGGCGAAAATTTGCTTTGTGCTTGATGTGAATGTACAGTAACACAATAGGAAGCACAACATGACGTTACTTAAATGAACATAAACAATAGTACATGCACAACAACAGCATTATGTAATGTTACATTGAACCGCTGACACGCTCCCATGAAAACGTAAACACAGAACTGTTCTCCGCTTTTTCATTTTGAAAGAGCAACGACCAATGAGGAAATCCAACAGTCGGCCGACCAATCCTGTAACTTCATCACTCAGTCAGTCACTCACTCAGTGACAGACTTTTGCGTTTGTAAGGCTGGCCCTCTGTGATCCAGACAAAAATGACACACAAGACATTAAACACACCAACAGAGAGGCCGGTGTCCGTTACCAACATTTGGGTTGATAAATGTAACATTATTTAAATCAGCTAACACATTATGGACCCAGCTGCCATGGGCTTTAATCCAGTTTTTCTCAAAGATAAAACTGTTGCAGACTTATTTTGTTGTAGCTGTGGTTTCCTCAGTGTTCTGTGTTTTGAATAAAACATAACACTTAGTCCTTTTCTTTCCTCCCCTCTCTCACCTCTGCAGGACGAGTGGGAACACAGCAGCAACGGCAGTACAGGCTCCAGGCCCAGTTCAGGGTCTAGACCAGGGTCTGGCTCGCGCTCCGGCAGCAGAGGCAGAAACAACCAGTTCACAGGCCCTGCCAAGGTACAGATATACACATGTCTGCTGTCTCATATGTCTCCTGCTGCTGCCACATTCCCTCCTAAATGATCACCTCTGAAAGAAATGAAAGGTAACATCTCGGGAGACTCTGAGGGACAAATACATTGGTTACTGTTGTCAATGGTCATTGTGTTGTTCCCTCGGGAGTCTCTAAGTCTGAACATATCACCACAAATCAAATCTGCGTCATCGTTAAATGTTTAAGGGGCACTCCACTGATTTAGCACATGAAGATGAGTTTACTAAGGAGCACTACGCAGCCTGTGAAACCAGTTTAACATTACATTTCTGACAAAAAAAAAACAGTGTTACAAACTGGGGCGTGTGGAGTTTGACAGACGTGGGAATTTACCAGGCAAAGACGGTCTAAAGACAGACGCTAATGAGGTGCATTGTGCGTGTAGGATCCAACGCTTTTGAAGCCTGATACTAGGGACTGAATGTCAGGATATCGCTGCCTCTGCTGCTCCTATTCTCTTTTAAATCTCCCAACTGTCTGGAAGTGCAGTACTAAAAGACAAAAAATAATACTTGCATTGACTTTAGAACCTTTTGAATTCATACTTATTATTAATAAAAAAGGAACCTGCTCTTTAAGGGCATGTGTCCATTAGGGCTGAAAATAACGATTATTTTCATTGTTGATTAATCTATCAGTTATCTTCTTGATTAATCGATTAGGTGTTTGGTCTAGAAAATGTTAGAAAATGGTGAAAAATGTTGATCAGTGTTTTCTCAAAGCTCAAGATGATGTCCTCAAATGTCTTGTTTTTTCCACAAGTCAAAGATATTCAGTTAACTGTCATGGAGGAGTAAAGAAACCAGAAAATATTCACATTAAAGAAGCTGGAATCAGAGAATTTTGACTTTTTTTTTTCTTAAATTACTCGAACTGATTATCAAAAATGTTGACAACTAATCAATTAATTGTGGCAGATCTTGTGTCCATATAGCGTTGTTTTTTTTCAGGAAAGCACTGGCATGGCACTAGGGAATGCTTCAACCAAGCTTTTTATTAAAAAAAAAAACCGCTTCCAGCGCTTTTTTTTATTTTTTTTAATTTTTTTTATAAATGTTTCTATTACAATAATATCTTGACATGAATCTTGACAAAACAACATATCGCCAATCTAACCTCTGTTGTGTGATAGACTAGCACCGCCTCCTTGCTTTTTATTATCTATCTGGGCTACTATCTATTTGTTTGACATTGTTTTTTTCACCATGAGCACCAACTGAAGGGTGATCGCCCTCATACTTTGTATGGATGAGCTTCTGACAACGCGCATGGCAATAAAAGCACAACAATCACCAGCAACATTCAGTGTCCGCCCAGCTGACAGTGTCTGTCTGACACATAAAGCTCAGAATAGACAGACAAGAACAAAACATGCTTCTCCTCCATTTTCTACAGTGATGTCACCGGAGCTTTTCTGAAAAGTTCAGAGACTTTCGACTAGAAGCGTTCGAAGCGGCCGCACGAAATGCGGTGCGCTCAGAAAAAAAGACACTTGGTGCAGCGCTTTTCCTTTAGGTGGCCGCAAACATTCTCTCCTTATTGGGAACGATTGACGCTGGCGTTCAGAAAAAAAATGCTATGTGGACACTCAGCCAAAGAAGAGTAGTTCCAGTGGTGCATCTTTTCGTATGTGATGGTTTGGTAAGAAGTGTTTTGTAGTCACACTGAACATATTTTCCTTGTGTATTTTTTCCGTCTAGAACGGGAACAGAGACGGCGGCTCCCTTGACATCCTGGGGACAGACATATGGGCTGCCAACACAATGGACTCACGTGGGTAGGTGCCTCGCAAACCTAATATGTTGTACAGTCTACTGGGTCTGAATTCCAGTCATAGTTTCTGGAGGGTCATATGACTGATTTAGACACACACAGTTAGCGTTTGCCTCTTTTGCTCTCACACTTTGTAACCGTCTTCTCACGGTCTTTGGCTTCCTCTCAAACCTGACTTTGCTTGTCTTATCTACAGCTCTATTTGTTAATTTGAGGTCTGCTGTTTGCTAAATCTCAGTTACAGTAGTTTTCTGCTGGTTAGCCTCGGACAGTATTTCCCAGTTTTTGTCTTCAAGACCCGGATCACTGCTGGCATTTATCGTGTGTATAAACTAGGGCTGTCAATCCATTAAAATATTTAATCGCATGATTATCTATAGTTAATCGCGATTAACCACGGATTAATCACACATTTTTTATCTGTTCAAAATGTACCTTTTAAAGGGAGATTTGTCAAGTATCTAATACTCTGATCAACATGGGAGTGGGCAAATATGCTGCTTTATGCAAATATATGTATATATTTATTATTGGAAATCAATTAACGACACAAAACAATGACAAATATGGTTCAGAAACCCTCACAGGTACTGCATTTAGCATAAAAAATATGCTCAAATCATAACATGGCAAATTGCAGCCCAACAGGCAACAACAGCTGTCAGTGTGTCAGTGTGCTGACTTGACTATGACTTGCCCCAAACTGCATGTGATTATCATAAAGTGGGCATGTCTGTAAAGGGGGAGACTCGTGGGTACCCATAGAACCCATTTTCATTCACATATCTGGAGGTCAGAGGTCAATGGAAAATGGCCATGACAGTGTAACCTTGCCAAAATTTTGCGAAAGTTTGAAGCATTATTTAGCCTCCTTTGCGACAAGCTAGTATGACATTGGTTGGTACCACTGGATTCCTTAGGTTTTCTTGTTTCATATGATGCCAGTATCTTCACTCTAACTTGCTACAACGCAAGTTGCGTTAATGCTTTAAACAAATTAGTGGCGTTAAATCAAATGTGCGTTAACGCGTTATTATCGCGTTAACTTTGACAGCCCTAGTTTAAAATAATACATATTCCCATGAAATGCAATAAGGGGACATCATATTGAAAAAGCTCAGTCAGCTCTGTCACTTCATCCCAAACTAACTAAGCTGTTACACTACTGAACTGTGGAGTCTGTGCTGATGAAGAAAAGTATTTAGTTTCAGTGTTTTTGCCAACAGCCACATTTATATCACACAGAACCACCTGAGGCTCAACTGCTTCCTCTGTAAAAACATTCAGCATCAAAGCTTGTAATCAATGTGTGAAAATGCTTTTCAGCGTCTGTGTGACTAAAACAAGAGCTGGACCTGAAACTTGCTGTAGAGGAGGGGGGGGAGGGGGGGGGGGAGAAGGAAATGAGAAATGACATAAATCAGTTAACTGGAGGGAGGGCTGGTTGCCGTGGTAACGGCTGCACGGCAGCTTCAGCTACCTAAGATCCGGCCACGTTGGCATGTCTGAGCACACAGTGAAGGAGCACTGGATGATGTAAGCAGCTCTCCCTCCACGCAGACAAGAGATGAAGTGTAGTACAGATTGAATATTGATCAAAACCTCACACTTTAATTAGGAGGCATTTCAGCCTTTCTAGTTAAAGATGTGTGAAAGCAACAGCTTTACCATTGAAAGTTTTGCTGTGGCCTAGAGTCTCAAAATAGAAAATGTGGTTTGTAGATTCAGTTTTAGCTCGGTTGGTAGGTCGGCCAGTCAGTCATTGTAGGGTTGGTGGTTTGACCGCTAATTGCTCCCAATGTGTGCACAGATTTGGTGAAATATTGACTCTCTTTGGATAAAGATGTCAGCCAAATGGATGTAATGTAATCTTTTTTAGGAACAAATAATACATATAATTACAATAACAATGCCTGTTGTTAAAATACCATAATGAACAGTAGCACTGATGTATATTTTCAAGCTTTGAAATTTGCTGAATTCAAATTCTCCAGTTCTGTTTATCAAAACACTCGTGCTTCTCATATTATTTAATTTTTGTAGAAAATGTTCTATGCAGTTTTTAATGTAGTGAATAAAGTGAGAGTGTTGTCAGCCAGCCTCACCTAGTGGTGACACAAGTCTATTGTAGCATCTTGTGGTCAGTGATTGATGGAGTCTTTTATTAAAGTGCAGCCACCTCACAGTCTCTTGTACTGTGACTCAACTTCTGCTCCTGCAAGTCTATTTCTGGCATTTAAAACCATCTTCAAACACATGATCTTAACTGAGTGTCTGAACTAAAGCAGATTAGATCCAACATCGCATTTTATACCAATACTGTATATTATATATATCAAGCTGGAGAAAAGTGAGGTCCAAACAACCTGGTTCTGACCAACCATTAACGGAAAGAGCCAGACCTGACCTGCTATGTGTTTGATGTAATTGAAAGCCAATGAACAAATTCCATGTTAGATAAGCTGTCTTGCGCCGCTCACACATTTCATTACCTGCAAAGATGTATGTCAAGAGGTAATATAACTATCATACATTTTCTATTTTAGACATCAGCAAGACAAGGACCAGAGTCATTGTTGAGTTAACGATCATGAAAACCGATTTCCTCAATCAGCTTCTAACATTGAATGATGGGGTCCAACATGAACATATCCTTTTTTGAACTGAAACAGTTTTGGTTATTGCACGAGAGATTTCTGTATTTGCATGTGTGCGACTCCAACCAGTCACGTACTTCCAAGTGCCAATCAGGATTTACTAATATTTTAAACCAAATTGTGATGGCAAGTGTGGAGCTTTTTGATCATGTAGCCAGGCCACTGATCAAACTCCACCTACACAGTCCTGATGAAGCAGATTAGCTGAGTTTTTGACTGTTAAACTCTTAGTAAATAACGACTAAGGGGCGATTTCAACATTTACATAACATTTAGTCCATTTTAATGGAGCTCTGGTGTGGTTAGTTGTGAACGCAGTAATCGTACTACAGTGTGAACCAAAACAACCGGTTCGATTGCAGTGAGAACATAATCTGACCCAATTGCAGGAAGTGTACCAAAACGCCTGGAGATTACGGGCTTGATTGCGCCGGTATTTGTTGAGATGGACTGGGGGCAAACGACAGATTAACATGAATGAGAGGACTTGACATCGGGGCTGAAGAGAACATAACAGAATACGATAAATAAAATCCACAAAAGGAGAAGGAGTTTGTGTGCGCAGGAGATCAGCGTCAGTGTCAAGTGAAAAAACTTCAGTCTGCAATTCCCTGCATAGAAGTGGCAGCTCTCAAGGCGACGTACACAGCGAATAATTTAGTTTTATTTGGTCCGCTTTAATTTGTGCACTGTGAAAATGAACCAGACTAAATAGTAAACAAACCAAAAATAACCATTTTACTCTGATTTGGAGTAGCTAAACGGAGTATGGCGTCTTTTTTCCCACTTTAAATGTGATTGTTGCTTCTTTAGTCGTGACTATTCGATATTATAGAAAAATAACAGTTTGGGTCCATGTTTACTTCCTGTCAGCTTACATACACTGCAACAGGAAATTAACTGGGACACATTTAGAATATTTACATTTAAAACCACATAATGATCTAAGTATTGTATATTTGTGACATCACGGCTTGTTTCAAACACACAATTTCTGAATACGGGCTGTGTGTTTCTCCCTATATTGAGCGTTTTGATAGTTTAACAGTATTTATATATCACTTAAACCTGCTTTATAATATAAAAGACATGCAAATCTCACGTTCACAATATGGGACCTTTAAGAATTTTCACCCCAGGTTAACTTATTTCTTTTCTCCCTGTATGTAAAATGTAGAAGATGTATTGTACTCTTGAACACCTTTCTGCTCTTTCCTTATGCGTATACATGGATGCAGGCTGTCTCTAACCTTTAATGTGTCCCTTTGTCTCTTGGTTGTAGAGGTGCAGGTTGGGACGTGCAGCCAGAGAAGCTGGACTTCAGCCATTTCCACAGGAAACACTTCAGAGGAACGCCAAAGCACCTGCCACACATTGACCGAGAAGGGTAAGATCTTAGGCTTTGAGTCTTAGGTCTTCATCAACAGTAGTTTGGTTGAGCTGGCGCTGCCCTGCTCTGTCTCAGTATTGTTTTGGTCATCTCAGTTTTGTCATTAGGATCGTCTTCTGTCACTAATTGAGCTCATTTGTCTGCCTATCATCCCTGATGGTTATTTCCTCTCTTTCAGGATGAACAAAAACAAGTTTGAGGAAGATGACGGCATAGACATGAATGACATAGAGAGGTTCCTGCCCCATCTGCGCTCTGTAAGTCACCGTTTTTGTTAAAGTAAATGCTTCAATCTAGATCGGTTTCTCACTCTGGTAATGCACAATGTCTTAATATACATGTTTTTGTTCGACACAAGCAACACATGGTTTTGTAAAACAGTTCTTCTGCATTGATGTGACGCAGTACAACCTTGCAATCTATTAGTTGTCAGAGAGTGACCTCTGTTGGCGTAAAGGAAAAATTACAGGTGTTTTTGAACAGAGCAGTGGTGCATACTAGTCAGGTTCATAGAAAAATCAACAGAATATGAAACATCAGTGCAGAAAATTAAGAAAAATCATCTTTTTTTCTGTTGAAGAACAATGAATATGTGTAAAATCAGTCTATATATATTTATATTAATGATATCAATTAGATTGGTTGATTATAAATGAACATTTGGTGACGCCTGCTGGTCAGATGTTGAAGTGAGCTGTAACTGACATGATAAGTGCATCAAGATGTTACACTGACCCCTGGTGGTTACATGTATGTACAACATTTACACATTGAATCAGAATCAGCTTTAGTTGCCAAGTACATACATACATACAAGGAATATGACTCCGGTTTTATGCATTTCTCTCAGTGTACTTACACAGAAATAGAAAAAATAAAAGCTTGTGACAAGGACAACAAAGCTGGACAGATAAAGATGAGGAAGAGACAGGACTGTTGTGTACACAGGTAGTGATAAAATAGTTTTGTATATAAATATATATATAAAGATCAACAATGACCAGCAATAAAATGAGAAATAAAATGTCTATGTAGAAGTCAAGTGTTCTGTGAGTTGTAGATGATGCAAATAGTGCAAAGAAATAAATAGTGAATGTATATACATGGACTGGATGATTATGTTCAGTATGTACATGTAAAGATATCTGTATATACAGTGAGTAGGAATTATATATATAGAATGACACTCGGAGAGCGCAGACCTCCGCCAAGGTGCGTGACTTTAAAAACAGTTCACAGCTCACAGCTGGCGGTACCATGAGGTGGTCGGCTTGTTATTAACACGGTGTGTTTCTGTGTAACGTATCGGCGGATGCCTCTCTCATTCAGCAGCCTTGTTATGTCTGTGTAACGTTACACTACGTTGTCTCTCATCCCGTCATCTACCGCTTTTTTTCTTTCCCAACGCGGACGGACAGAAGCTCCTGCACACTGATCTCGCCACACACCCACACACGTATCTCTCTGCCTGCAGAAGGAGGCAGGGTCACGCGTCATCAACGCGTCATCAGTTACACTGCACAAGTATTATACCCCGTGGTCTTACATCCCTACCAATGGCCATTACAGGCATCGTACGGTACCTTCGGTACTGTAGAAAAAGAGTACCGTCACTTTTTAAAAAAAATTGGCATCGACTTGGTACCGAAGTATCGGTTCTCGTGACATCCCTAATAAAGACTAAATGTGGATGTTTCACTAACCAGTTGTTGTCCCTGCTCAGCCTGCTGCATAGTGTAACATTAGACCGTTGTGTATTCAACAATACTGAACAAAATAATCCAAACAGGTAGAAGTACAATGCAAGAGCAGCTCGCTCACGTCGCAGCCAGTTAGGGCACAGTGTCTAGTTTCATTACAACAACAATTTCCTAATTTCATTATAAGGTACTTCTGAATATGATACGTCAGGCGTCAACAAAGTGGGAAAAAAAAAATGTAGAATGATTTTAGCAGCTGCCATTTCAGGGTATTACTCATTGTGTTTTCCAAGGTGATTTGTGATTAAGGGGGTGGCAGAGTTCACTCCAGGTCGCCGATGTCACCCTCCTCTCTTCCTTCCCTGCTCTCTGAGCCAAGACGTCTTCCATCGCTCATAGTGTTTGAGCTACAGTGTCTTCCTCTTTCCTTCCCCTCTTGGCTTTTGTGGCTGAGCTGCGTTGCGCCTCTCGCAGCGTTTCAGCCAAGATGCCTCTAGTTGTGCTACCGAGACGGCTTCCTCATTGTAAAGCTCCCGAGCCAAGATCGCCGCTTCCGTTCATTCAGTCAGGGCCAAAAAGAAAGATGGGGTCACTTGCGTTTGTCTGAGCTTGGGATCGGATATGTGTGGGCACTGGGACACAGCGAGGTCGGAGACACAGAGCTGGGGACGTTTTCTCTGCTTCACATTCCTTTAGCTGTTTCTGACTTCAGCCATCCTCACACAGTCTCTCTTCGTTTTTTTCCTGGGTATCATGCCCCGGCATCTTTAAAGTTTATCCCAAAGCCCGGTCACTAATGCCCAGTTTTTTTCTCATTCTAATGAGGCCATTTCTTTCCCAAGACCACTGCGAGGCCACTTAAGTTTCCACTTTCCACTTCCAGGGCCAGTAGTTTTAGAGAGACCACACTGACTGTATCATAAAACACTGAAACCACAATCATTGTAACCTCCACTTGAATTGACTTGGGAGTCGTTTGCAATCAAGAGTAAGTTATTTTTTTGTGTCATGTCAGATGTCTAAATTGTTTAAAATCAAATTGATGAAACGTTTTTATTATATGTGCACTTTGCCGCAGCGTTTTAATAGGAAAATATTGGCATTGGACTGGGAATCTGCATGGGAAATGACTCGGATCAGGACAAAAATCACATGCAAATCACACTTCAAACTAACATAGAATATTCCATGAAGTATATGATATATCTGGGGGTGTGTGAGAGAGAGATGTTGCGTCAGAATTTCAATACTAACATGCTATTCAGTACAATAAAAGTGTTTGAGATTTTTTTAGTATGTCTGAAACCTTTGCATGAAACCAACAGTACGTGATTTGCATACTATTTCTGGTGAAATATTATAGTATGCAACGCTAGACATGACAGCGGCATAAATATCCCACAATGCAATGCGGTAGTGACGACAAAGTTCATAACAGACGTTGACGGACACCTCTGCGACGCCAATAACGCTTCAATTTAAATGCAAGATTTCACTTTGCTAGGCGTGACATATTTTTTAAGTAAGTTCAGACTTTGATTGTCACACCGTCGTTTTGGTCGTCTGAGGTTGGCACGGGTTACCATACTTACCAACCCTCCCGTTTTTTCCTCTCTCGAGGTTTCCTCCCGGGGTCACAATTCTCCTGTATTTCTCCCGATTTATGACAATTTTTTCACACCACCAGTTTCTGGCAACTGTACAGCGTTTATAAAGCCTATACTGTTTCTGCCCGGACGGCAGACTGGAGGAGAGCTGCTGGCAACAACGCGGGGCGGTTTGAGCTGCGCTCGCCGCACATCATAGCATCATTGCAAAGCCGCCGTGGCACTAGCCTTTGGAAATAACTGGTTTCAGGGCGCAGTGGTGCCGTTGTCGTGTTTTGTCTGAAAGGGCCTTCAGTGGGTGAGAGGAGAGGGAACTGGAGAGTACTAAGAGAAAGAAATGGGGGGCAGAAAATGAATGACTGAAAGAAAAAGGATGAGACAGCAAGTTCACGCCAGAGGTGCAAATTATTCAATTTTCTTTCCTTAGAATTATAAGTAGGCCTATTTAACAAAAAATGCTGTTGTAGTGTACTACCAGAATGCAGGAAACTACGTCTCTAAAAATAATAAAATGTCTGGGGACCCAGATGCCCTGCTTTGGTTTTGAAAATCCTCCCTATTTTGAGGTCTCAAGATTGGCAAGTATGATGGTTACACGTATCCAACCGGCAAGGCGGTTCTCAGGAAGTGACGACGTCAGTTACAGCTCAGGGCGTCCGAAAAGATACATACTACTGTTTATTCACCCAAAAGTACGTTGAACGATAGCACACATATTGGGTATGTAGTGCATAGAATGTGATTTCAGACGAAGCCAGAGAATTTTAGTCGTAAAGTGTCAATAGTGTTATGTGGCAGGGTATTTTTATTTGTTGCTATTAGGGATGTCCATAATTAACCGTTTAACCGTTAACCAACATTAAGCATTTAACCGATTAACGCTATCGTTTAAAACGGTTAAAAGAAATGTTAATAATTAACTCAAAAGCTGAGCGGCTCGTCTCTTTAAGGAGAACAGCTGGTCCACCTTAACAGCCCACCTTAAGAGGCGGAGCCGGAGTTGCAGGAAACAGGAAGTTGGCTCCGGTCTCTGGCTCGCTTGAGCGGAGCGGAGGAGTTGAAATTTCGTAGCATTTATTCACCGACAAATAAAGTGTCCACACACTGCTACACCTACGATCACAGCTAGAACGCCACCAACAACCTCACACTCACCGCCAACACACACACGGTCTGTTGGAAACTCACTAAAGTTACTCAGACTACGTGTGCGGTGGCGAGCACGAAGCCTCCGGCAATGCTAGAGCTGCTAACGTAGCACAAACACACACACTGTTTGTTGGTCACTCGCTAAAGTTCCACCGGGCAGACACACAGCTGACAACCTGCTAAACTAAACTAAATGTGCGGTGGAGACTTTTACTGGGAAAGTGGCTGCATGTCCGCGACACTACACGCAGCATCGTAGCTGCTAAGCTAACGCTCCGGACGGTGAACTGGGGACTCCCGTCAACCAATATCTGTTGTGCTCCTGCAGCTGGTACGAGGCACAAATCTTGTCGGTTAACGGTTAATAATCGGTTAACGAGGGTGGGTTAAGAACATTTTTCAAAATGAGCATCCCTACTGAAAACAGAGCCATGAGGAGGTGCAGAAGTCTAGTTTTCTCTCAGAACACTTGAATTACAATATGCTGAAAGGTTATTGTGGAATTTTTGTCCAATGATGACAAAAATATACTGACTACTGCCACAAAATTTCAAAATGAGCATCCCTAGTTGCTAATAAAACACATGACTGGCTGTCATGTCTCACCTTGCTCGTGGCAGGTGCCGGAATATAACACAGTACATTTCCTCAAGTACTATACTTAAGTACAGATCTGAGGTACTTAATTTCTTCATTTTTGTTTCCAATTGAAGCTACTTTAGTCCTCTCTATGTCTGCCCTCCTCTTAGGTGATAAATCTGTTGTTTTGGTCTCAGTCGACTAAGATTTCCTTTAGTCGTTTTTTATGCTTTTTTTCATGCTGAATGACTAATTTCTAAGAGACTTTACTCTGGTAAACACAACATTTAAAGTGGTGCTTTTGTGTGATTCTTTGCGGAGAAACTCAGTTTTACAGATCTGTTGATTAAATCTATTTTTATTTTATTCCACTCCATTTATCTGTCAGTTATATACTCAGTAGTTACTTTACAGATTAGTATTTTAAATGACAAAACATATGAAAAATTGCTGAAACGATCCCTCGAGTAACTTGATTACTAAAAATTATTGATTCTTTGTTTAATCCCCCCCATCCATCCAGAATGTAATATGGCACTTAAATGCACTAAATGGGTTTAGTTTTGACAAATATTATTGTTTTCAATTTAAGCAATAAAAATATAGATTTTTCTACAAAGGAAACCAATTAGTTGTTCATTTTTAGAGACCCGTCTTATTTTCCCTTTTGTATATTTACAAATGCTCCTTAATAAAGCAAAAGTATTAAGATTAATTAATGGAATAATCGGTAGAATGCTCGATTACTAAAATAATTGATAACTACATCTGTAGTTTCTGATGTCTATGAGTTGTTAGCCGTACCGCCAAAGAAACAGTTCCCCCTCTCAAATAAATATATACAATCAACTAAAGTGAGATGTTTGAGGCCTAAAGAGGTTAAATGATCCAATATCTCACAAAAAAAACATTAGAAAATTAAAAAGATTAGTGAATAAATAATATATTTGTGTATCAGAACTTTGTTGTTTTACTTTTGCTACCACATTAATCATCTCAAGGGCCCTCAGATGTATCTTGTGACCACCGGACTAAACTACCCAACTGTATATAAAGTAGTTAAAACTAGATCCAGACTAAAATAGCAAAATCCTTTTTACACATTGATGAATCAGTATTAACAATCTAATAATGTAATATATCATAATATATCAGTCACAGGACATTTTACTGCAGAACAAGAACTTTTAATTTTCAGTGGAATGTATGTAACGGAGTATTTAACATGGTTTTATTGATACTTGCAAACCATCTAAGTACTACTTCCACCACCGGCTCGTGGTCAAAGCTTTACTTGTGTGCATTGTGGATGTTTACTGTTTAGTAGATAAAGAACAACACCACGTCTCTTTTCCCCAGTCGCCACCTCCTCCAGTTACTGTAGGCAGGGCTTCATCATCCAAAATCCCCGTCTACGTTCCACACTTCCCGCCAACACTCACCTCCCCTTTTCCAGGAGTCGGAATAGACTTACAAATAGCCCTGGGATGTGGAAAACATCTCGTTTGTGTGTGTGGGCGTGTGAGCAGCTCTGTGAGAAAAGGGCTTCCTCCTCCTGCCCCTCAGATTCTGCTGCACCTCTACCGGCCTCTCTGGAATGTCAAACCTGCTCATACAATAACGCCGCCTTCGCGCTCCAGCGTCAGGGCGTAATGACGGAGGCATTCAGAGGTCAGAGAGCGAGTATTTATCCGTGGATTCATGCCAAGGTGGCGCATGGATTCTGAATAACATCAAACATAAACACCAAGAGTGCACAATTTTATTAAATAATAATAACAATGATGTTTATTGATGTACCACTCTGTAAAAAACAATGTTACAAATGACTTTACTCAAAACAAACAATTAATACAAAGATGCAGTAATAGGTTAAAATAAAATAATAAAAAAACAGTAAATATAAAACATATACAATCTAAGATGATCATATAAAACATTATGCAATCACGGATTGAAAAAACTAATTATTAAAAAATGTTGATAGGCCAATGCAGGTCATTCCAAAGCAAAAGCATGACTAATTGTAATTTAATTTATTTTGCCTGTTTCTAACAAGTTGAAGTTTAAACACTGTGAAATTGTTTACCCATTTGTGTAAAATAATTGATAACTACATCTGTAGTTTCAGATGTCAATGAGTTGTTAGCCGTTCCACCAAAGAGACATCTCCCCCTCTCAAATAAATAATCAACTAAAGTGAGATGTTTGAGGCCTAAAGAGGTTAAAAAATGATCCAATATCTCACAAAAAACATTAGAAAATTAAAAAGATTAGTGAATAAAGAATATATTTGTGTATCAGAACTTTGTTGTTGTGACGGCAAAAGCCCGGTTGGTCACCTTTGTTGACAAGTTTGGATTTTGGAACTGTTAGTAAGGCCCTGCCAGAGGATCTCAAGCATCGATCAGGCTCATAGGGAGTCAGCAAATATCCGATATAGGCAGGACCCAGACCATTCAAGGCTTTAAAAACAAGCAGTAAAATCTTAAAATCAATTCTAAAACTCACAGGTAACCAGTGAAGGGCAGCAAGGATCGGTGTGATGTGGTCACTTCTCTTGGTACGAGTTAAAAGCCTGGCAGCAGCGGTTTATATTAACTGTAGTCTTTGGATGTTCCGCCTGTTGATACCAGACTAATATATATATATATATAGAGAGAGACTAAGGATGCAACTTAAGATTATTTTCATTATTGATTTATTTGCCAGTTTTTCTCAATTAACCGATTCATTGTTTAGTCTTTTAAACATCATGAAATTGTGAAAAATGCCCATCAGGATTTCCAAAAAAGCCAAAAGTCCTAAATAAACAGTATTTATTTTTAGTGCTATAGAGAAAAGCAGAAAGTCCTTAGCTTGGAGAAGCTGGAAACAGAAAATGTTTTTTAAATTTTAGTGATTTTTTTTCCCGTTTTCCCCTGGAGACGGGAGATTTCTATATCCCCCTCACCTTTCCCTCCCTCATGATACATACTGTACAGCAGCGTGGACGCTGGATCTCACTCTCATGGTGTTTGGCATCATCAACATGATCATGTCAGCATGATCCTCGCTGTTGTGACAGCCACAGCTCATGTGTGTGGGTATATACAGTATGTACCAGGAATAATATCAGCAAACGTCTGCTTATCTGCACATCCACAGCTTTCTGTGTGAGTGAGTATGTGTTAAAGGTGATGCACACACATCTTTCTAGACCCATTTTGAACATATGCCTCTCACCTGTGGGGGGGTTTTCTCATCTGGAATAGAGTGGATACTTCTGTTTCTGTACAACTGGTATGACTGTTGTGACCTGATGTTCTTTCCCATGAGGTAATTTATTGGCTGCCAAGATCACGTCGGCTCAGTGTTACCGGGAGTCCAAGCAGTATCCACGAGGGACGGCCTCGGCTCGGTTATAGCTGAAAGCGATGTTATTAATGTTATACAGCATATGGTGTGTTAAAGGAATAGATCGACTTTTTGGGAAATACGCTTTCTTGCCAAGAGTTGGATGGAGATATGGATACCACCCTCATATCTGTGTACTAAATATGATCTTCAGCCAGCGTGTTAGCTCAGCTTAGCATAAAGACTAGAAGCAGGGAGAAACAGCTAGCCTGGCTCTGTCCATAGCTTTTACTTTTTTTTTTTTTTTTGTACGGATGAAACCAACAAGAAATAACGTGTTAATTAGTGAGCTTTAAAACTGCTGGTAGGTGGATTTTTTTAAGCTACAGAGCAGTTTCCCCCTGCTTCCAGTCTTAGTGCTAAGCTAAACTAAGCTAGCCATAGCCTGACTGTACAGTAGCTTCATATTTACCGTACAGACGTGAGAGTGACATCCATCATCTCATCTTAACTCTCAGCAAGAAAGCGAAAAAGCGTATTTCCCAAAATGTTAAACTATTCCTTTAAAGGGACTGTTTGTAAGAATCAGAAATGTCTTGTTAACAGCAACACCTGTAGCCATTAAGTCAACAAAAGTCAGCGTCCTGTCGCTCACGCTTGTGCTCGCTCTACATAGACATGAACGAGCATCGCTCAAAACAGTGAGGCGACACACGTCAGCTAAAAGCACAATATCACTCTATATTTCAGCTGCTTGGCAGTAATGTTAGCTGACCAGACGAAGGTCTCTCCATGAATCAATGCTGATCCTAGTGTTGGCTTTTCCTGCCTCAGCCTCCCGACCACGACCGGAGGGAACAGAGGAGACACCGGAGTTTTGGTCGGAGACGATAACGTTTCTCTCTGCGGAGCCCCGTCACTTCACAAGACACGGGAAACCTCTGTTGGTCTGGAGGAGCTGCAGCAGTTATTTCTGCACAAACGTCCACTGTACATTCACTAGATATTCTCAGAGCTAAACTAACTCTTCTGCAGTGTGGAGTGTGCGCGCATGCACGTGAGAGGGGAGCGAACGAGCGCGATGTGTGAGTGAAGGCAAGCAGGCAGAGGAGCAGAGGAGCAGAGTACAGCAGAGACTCCGGTCCTGGAGACCAAAGCTACGGTCTCCCCCGCGTCCTCCGACCGCGGCCAACACTGTTTAACAGACGGGCTTCACTAGATACAACCAAGAGGTTTTGCTGCTTCCGTGTAGTTTGTGTTGGAGTCTGAGTCTGAACAGCGTAGCCACACGCGAGTGCGCATGGGACACTAACCTGCAATGATTTATACGTGTAAGAAGTTACAAACAGTCCCTTTAAAATACGGCCATAATGAACCATTTTCTCAGTGATGCAATTTGTAGCAGGAAGTACAGTATATACTATACATTTACAATTTTACTTTATTTCAAAAATGATTCACGACAAAGAACTGTTTTGCTTCCACGCTGTCGGTGATAAACTTCACAATATATTTTAAAAATAGAGGGCACCGGAGGAGGAACAGGGGGTTGGGGTTAGACCCAGCAGAGACGGAGAAACCGGCTAGTCATTTGGGAGACATCCGGTCTCTGGTCCGTGAACAAAGCCGTCCAGCAGGGGAACAAAGCAGGAGCTGTGATATCACAGACTGGTTGGCCCCTCCGTCTGGAAGTGTACGTGCCTCAGAGCAGGACTCCAGTTGAGAAGGGACATTGGGGGTGTGGGGGGGACGGCTTGGGCTTTTTGGGCGGTCTGTCTGTCAGCTGTCAGTTTGTCTTGAGACCTGCATTCCACTCATAGTATTTCACACATTTACTGCTCCTGTTGTGTTTCTGCTCACCTCAAACACACTCGTTTGTCCTCCGCACGTCTCCTCTATCATCTTTTTACCTCGTCTCCCTTTTTGGTTCTTCCCATTTGCTGTTTCCTTTTTCCTATTCTCTTCTGACCACCATCATTACGCTCCGTCCTTCACTCCTCCCCCCTCCATCCTTCAAACGTCGGTGGGCAGCCGAACAATATCCAGGGGGTCATGGTGACCGGCAGCCCCCTCCCTGTGGTCTCTTCCTGCTATTGTTCCCGGTCCTACTGCTGCTTGGCTCCCTACACTCTATTAACCGCACACATACTGGCTTAATCACCGCTGGACACTGTTCTGCCTCCATCATGGGGAGAAACACTTTGGAGACTTGAGAACATGCATGAAAGCAGGATACCTTTGGGGAAATTCTAATTAATTCCACAGAGGTATTCAATGACGGCGTGCGAGCGACTTGATCTGGTAAATGATCACATCTGGATGAAAATAAATATGTACGCACAACAAGATTAAGCAAATTTATTCTATTAAAAGTGCATAATAATGAAATGTGCATTGTAAAACAGTCGATGATGGGGAAATACCAAGGCCAGAAAGGAGGATAACTTGATTTCATGCCCCTTTTTTTCTTCCCCCTCCCCTCTTTGAACTGATTTATATACTTGGCATATTACTGCTGTGCTAAATCCCAAGAAACGAGGTAACCTCCAGCCTCTGCCATAATTAAATTCATTTTCTATCCCCTAGTATGTGTTCATGATAGGTTGAGTGCTGCCCACGGTGTCAATTTATGGTGATAATATAGTAGTAAACTCAGCTTGTTTTACTGTGCGGAGCAGACAAAATGTCCTCACAAGAATAGGGGGTCGTTAAATAGTCTGAATTCAAACACGCACACAAAGCATCAGGTTTGATCCTGCCGAGAAGATGAGGTGACTGTCAATGTAATGTAACACAGCGAGCACATATGATTGAAGTCTTTTTTTTTTTGGGGAGGGTTATAACGGAGCTGTGAGCACATGAAACCAGCTGCAGCAGTGGCTGTCGCATGATTATATTTCTATAGGGTGCTACAGGTTATTTTCCTCTTTTTCTCTGACACTTTGATCCCACAATGGCTCCATCTCCTCCTGTAGCCAGACCCCCCGAGTTCTTTGATGTTGCCTGTCTATCTGTCTGTGCTCGGCTGTGGCCCCGGCCTCAGATCACTTATTAAATGAGACACGGATGTCAGGACCTCACATCTTTCCCTCTTATCACCGATCACCCACCATACCTGACTGTGGCAGCTTTAAATCTCTTCCTTTGGCACGGCTGGCAGGCATCAGCTGCAGAGTAAGTAACTACATGAAAGGCCTAAAAGTAGGGATCACGAAACATGGAGCAAATCTTTAACTACAGGGATTTTGACAGAGAAACAATTCTAAATCCTAAATGTTAACTTGGTTTCTGACACGAGAGAGCCAGACACATCCAGGATCATGGCGGTAGCGTGTCAGTGCCAATATCGAACGATGTAGCACTTCCTATCGCTTAATTCTCATGGTAATCCACATTTTTTTCATCAATTATTGTTGACTATCATGAATAAAAAGAAAATGATCACTAAAAATTAAGGGTGGGAATCCCCAGAGGCCCCACGATACAATGTAATCACGATACTTGAGTCACGATACGATCTTTAGATATTTTGCTGAGTATTGTGATAAGATATATTATGATTTATTACCTTTTTTTTTCAACTGCAAATGTCAACATCTGAAAATGTTTTCACTTGGTGCAGCTTTAAATTGCCTTTTAAAAAACACTTGTAGTTCATGTTGGTTGTAGAGCTACAACAACTAATCGATTAGTTGTCAACTAATGTAAATGAATCGCCAACTATTTTGATAATTGGTTTGAGTACATTTTTTTTAAGAAAAAAAAGTTAAATTTCTCTGATTCCAGCTTCTTAAATGTGAATATTTTCTGGTTTCTTTCCTCCTCTATGACAGCATGTTGAGTTTTGGACAAAACAAAACATTTGAGGACATCATCTTGGGCTTTGTGGGAAACACTGATCAACCTTTTTCACCATTTTCTGACATTTTATAAACCAAACAATTAATCAATTAATCAAGAAAATAATCGTTAGTTGCAGCCCTAGTTAGTTATATGTTGCTGTGTCTAATAATAAATGAAAACCATTTTATCACAGTTACAAAGCTCCAACTCACCAACAGAATAACTAAAGCTAATTTTCATATGAACACAGAAAATTGATAAACAAATCCTTATAAATGCCCCGTTATTCATTCATACATTGGTAAGTGGGCAAAAATGTCCAAATTGTTTCAGCCTCCCTCTCGGTATTTTACGTGCTCGCTATCTTGTATTTACAGTCTCTCTTGTTTCCATACTTGCTCTCTCTCTCTCCTCTGCTCTCAACAACCTGTCCTGTAATGCCACCCCTGGGGCAGTTTTAAATTTATTGCTTTTGGCCGAGGGCCCTCGCAGCATAAATAAGCTGAGAGAAACAATGGACGGACTGAATGAGCATCATACCAGGATTGTTGCACACTGGAAGGAGCAGGAAGACGTGCACTTCACTTTCTATGCTATTGCAGAGAAAGTTTCTATAATCGTTATTCTCCGTTTCTATTCTTCACATTTCCATCCCCGTTCGCTTTTTTCATTTCCTTACTTTCCTTCCTCGTTACTTATACCCCTTTCACGCTAAAGCAACGGCATTGTTATGAATGGATCGACCCAGGTCAGTGACCCTGCTGGCAAAACCCTCGGAAAAATAAAAAAAAAACTTCTTTTAGATACTACCAGGGGTAAATCGTTACTTTCAAAGAAGGTATGTTGTTTGTTGGGAGCTCCGTGGCTCCGTGGAGTGGTTGTAAAAAAGGACACTCCCTCTCCATCAGCATCCCAGGTAACCTCTCCCAGTGACCTGTGATTTTCCCTGGAATGCTCCGCAGTGTGTCAACTTCCTCTCAAGGCAGACGCGCACACCCAAGCACGTAACACAATGCGCACATAAAACACGCACCCTGATCAGGGTTGTAAAAATTCAACTTGACAGTAAACCCCTTGTTGGTTGTCAGGTGAGCTGTGCCACTGAGTGACAACTGAGACTTGATGCTCGTGCTTTATAATAACTTAATGTTCCACCTGTTTGCAAAACAGACACATAAATACATAGAAGGGGTGAGTGATATGGCTGATGAGTCTTCCATTGCGGTAGATGTCATTTATATCATGATAACGGTATATATCACAATATAGTAATTGCTCTGTAAATTCAATTAGAAACATTTGATTATTTTCTTCTTTTATTTGGAGCTTCCATACAAACAAAAACAACTGATTCACATGAGACAAAACAGGTATCGGACCCGATACAGGTATCGGTATCGGTGCATCCCTAGCCCAAATCATAATACTTTGCAAGGCAGCTGGATTCGCCACATCATGTGTGAATCACGAAATCACGCAAGAGTTGCTACCGCGGTGGAAACAGTATTGCCAAATCTCTACCGGTGGACACATTTCTACCATCGCATGGTATACGCCCTCATATCGCCCAACCCTAATACATATCCAGACAAATACGCTATTGCAGTCCACCTTGTCTCGTTGTTATTCTGTAGAGATGATCATTTTGAGTTGACATGTTATTCAAACACATTTGTCGTCGTAGTCCATGTCTAAAACATCTCTAAAATTGACACCTTTTAAGGATGAATACTTCACTTTTTAGCCCTGCCTCCAAAATTAGCAAGAATTTACGAACTAATCTGATAACTAACACAACCTGCTCCTTCATCCCCAACTGTCTCAAGGATATAATGACCTGGATGAAAACATTAAAGGTCCCATATTGTAAAAAGTGAGATTTTCATGTCTTTTATATTATAAAGTAGGTTTAAGTGCTCTATAAATACTGTTAAACTATCAAAACACTCACTATACGAAGAAATACAAACAGCCCGTATTTAGCAATTGTGCGTTTTTGAAACAATATACAATATATAGAGATCATCACACGGTTTTAAACATAAACATTCTAACTCTGTCCAAGTTTATTTCCTGTTACAGTATATGTAAATAACATCAGCTGACAGGAAATACACATGGACCCAAACTGTTGCCTAGCAACACAATTCCGTTGCAATTCCGTTGAAATGCACTAAAACGGAGCGTTTCAGACAGAGGGTAAATACAGGTATATTCAGGCAGACGGTATGAGGAAAATAAAGTTTTTTTTTAACATTACAGCATGTAAACATGTTCTATTAGAAACACAAAATACAAGTATGAACCTGAAAATGAGCATGACATGGGACCTTTAAATGTGTTGAACTGTCATGAATCTGAAGTCATTGGTCCTAAATCCCTCAACAAGCACATGCAAAGCTTCTCCCTCAGTGTCGACAGTTCCAGTCATTTTTCTTCTTGCATTTCATTCAAACTTTACATGAATCACATTGTCAAAACTGTCTTTTTTTCCCCATCAAAAAGACATCCATCCCTTTCATCTACTCATTAATCTCCTCTATGGTCTTCCTTCCCGACTCCTCCAGGATCCTGCTCGGCGATTGGCAAACCACATACGTGCAAACACACATTGATGCTAGATTACTTTGCAGCGCTAACGGGGTAATTCTAGTGTTTACCTTGTGATTGTCGAGATGGAGGGGTGAAATGATTGTGGCCGTGACAAATTTCTAGCTTTATAATATCCTGTCTGGATAATATTTTATATCCTCTGTAGCTGTAGCAACACATTCGCACCAACGACGCCCCTTTTAAGCTCTATTTTCAGTCTGAATGCCACTTAGGACCAAAGACAGATGATGGGGGTGAAGAGGCATTTTCCTGGATCACTCTCTTTATCCACGTTACTCACCTTTTACCAAAATACACCTTTACCAGTCTCCTGATAATCTTTGTCTTTACAAATAGAAACAAAATATTGTTTTTTTTCCTGTTTCTATGTGCTCTCAGTCTCTCTCCTGCTTCACACAGCCAGCCCCCCCCCTCGCCGTCTTTGTCACGTCCACAGGGCTCGCGCTGCCTGATGTGAGGTGAGGGGTCTCCTGGCTGGGGACCAGGACAGCACACGCTTCCCTTTTGATCTACCCCGCGCTGGCTGCTACCTGCAGATAGCATATTCAAACACACACACACACACACACACACACACACACAGCACAGCGCTCTCCCTTTCAGCCACAGAGACAACGCTACATCTCTCGCTTCCTCCTTCTCCCGTTTCTGTCGGATGCATTACAAACTGTGCACGCAGCTGTGGGTCTAGAGCTTTTCTCTAATGCGCTGCTGCTGTCCTCCAAAATCTGCTTCTTTTTATTGTTATTTGGATGAACAATTCAAAAGAGACTTTTTTTCAGCAAAAATCTGAAATAGTGATTGTAAAATACTAAAATGGTTTTGGTAAAAATGTGTAGTTTGCATCTGTGTATGTGTGTGTGTATGTGTGTGTGCTCACTGTCATCTGGTTACCATTTGAAGGCAGAATTACAGCTAATGATATCCTAGAGGAAAACTACAGTAGCTAAACATGCAACAGCTCCTCCGTTTCTTTCTTTTCTTTCTCCACCTACTTTTTCCTCCCTGTCAGACGGTTCCAGTGGCAAGTCTGGAAAAAAAAAGCAGCATTTCATAGATATTAATACTTTTTTGTAGGTTTCTATACGTAAACTCTCTGGTCATAGTAAAGCTTTGTACCAACAGACAGTTTAAGTGTGTGTTTGTCTGCCTTTTTTTGTATATTACTGTGCCACATGAATACAGTGCCCCCCCCTACGCACACACACTTTCTGCCTCCCACATCTGGATTTAATCAGAATCCAACGATCCCCCAGCAGCCTCTCTAAGAGAGAAGTAGGTTAGAGCAGCAGTGTCAAATATCAAGCAAACTCATTAGAGTATCTACAGTCTGAATGTGTACAGTATGTTTGTGCAAAAGAGAAAGACATTTTTACTCTGCATGTTTGTGTTCATGCAAAATCTGGCGGATGCAGGTGTGGCGTACTGTATGATCCTATATGTACACATGAATGCTGTCATGGTGGATTAGTGAAAGACTGCCTTAAGCCATTACAGCACAACCATTTTGTATAACTCTCCTTCTCTTATTTGCTTCCTTCTCTTTCTTTCTGTCCTTCCTCTATTTAACTGTACAGTATATTTAACACGGCCTCAGTGGGAAAAAAACTGACTTTTTCTTGTCTCGACTGTACAAAATCCACCACAAGCTCTTATTCCTTCTCTACCAATGGAAACCAAAAACAAAAATGCAAAGCGAAATCCAAAAACAGAACAAAAAACAAGAGTCCTGTGGGGGTATAAAAAGATGCATTGTGACTGCTTCTAAATCCAATGAAAAGAGGATTATATCATTATTATAGCTAGAGTGAAGATCCTGGCATCATATGAAACTAGAAAAACCTAAGGAGTCCTTTGGTACCAACCAATGTCATACCAGCTCCAAACTTGCGCAAAACTTTGGCGAGGAAAAACTGTCATGGCCATTTTGAAAGGGTGTGAAAATGGGTTCTATGGGTACCCACGAGTCTCCCCTTTACAGACATGCCCACTTTATGATCATCGCATGCAGTTTGAGGGCAAGTCATAGTCAAGTCAGCACACTGACACACTGACAGCTGTTGTTGCCTGTTGGGCTGCAGTTTGCCATGTTATGATTTGAGCAAATGCTAAATGCAGTACCGGTGAGGGTTTCTGGACAATATCGGTCATTGCTTTGTGTTGTTAATTGATTTACAATAATAAATATATACATTCATTTGCATAAAGCAGCATATTTTCCTACTGTTGAAAAGAGTATTAAATACTTGACAAATCTCCCTTTTAGGTACATTTTGAACAGATAAAAAATGTGCGACTAATTTGCGATTAATCACGATAAACTATGGACAATCATGCGATTCATTTTAAAGGTCCCATATTGTAAAAAGTGAGATTTTCATGTCTTTTATATAATAAAGCAGGCCTAAGTCCTATATAAATACTGTGAAAGTATCAAAACGCTGAATCCACAGGGAAATACACACCACCACAGCCCCTATTCAGAAACTCTGCATTTGAAACAGGCAGCCAGGATTGACAGCCCTAGTTTTAATTAATGTAATTCCTTAGAGGTAGTCAGTAATAGTGCACAAGTGACTTGATCTGTTAAATTGATCACATCTGAATGACAGTAAATATACTGCACATAAACAACATTAACCACACGTACTGTATTTCTTTTTCTACTTTTATCAAGAAAACCAAAAAGGAAGAAGTGAACTGCACCGAGAGCAGAAACATTGCACTGAGCCCCGCCTCCCTCTTTACACACTTTGGTCACCTTCTTGCACAACGTGTTGGGTTGAGAGTTTGGGGAAATTTGGGGCTTTTTGCTTTGCATCAGCCTGCAACTATTTTCTTCACAGCACACACGCACACAAACACACACACACACTTCCCTGAACTCTGATTGACATTGATGCTAACTGACACAAACTCGAGCATCCACATCTCATGCAGTGCACGGTATCTGCTTGTAACATGAGTTCTTGGATTCCCTATGCACAGTATATACAGTACATAGTCACATACACTTATGCACCATCTACCATACTGTATGTATACACAACAGCGCTGGTCCTAGGCCACCTGTAACCATGGTAACAGCTGCACATAGTGATGCTGAGGGGGCAGTGTGCCGTTTGATTGACAGGGCTGATGTTTAATGGATGGTTTTATTTCCTTTTCACAGGAAGTGAAACTATATAAGATTCCATGATAATATCCTATACCACAGCCACATGCCATCCTGCCTGAATAACTCATTTTGATCTTGTTTTTATAGTTTTTAATATCATCAAATATAGCTCCCGTTACCTAAGAATGCTTGGCAACATCCAGTTAAACAGGAAGCAGTATGTTTCCCGAGGCTGAGCCAAGAGTTTTAAAATCCTGAGAAATGTTTAAATATGGAGAGAAAGAAATTCCACTGATTCCTTGAAGTCTTGAATAGAGATCAGCGCCGCATTCTGCCGCGCAATATTAGTACACTGTTTTCCCAGCAGAGATAACGTTGCACAGCTTTCTGTCACACACAGGCTGAGTCTTCCTCCCGCTATCTGTCACACACACACACACACACACACACACACACAGGCACGTTAGCGCTCTATTGTAGCTGAAACGATTAGTCGATCGCAAGGAAATTATTACTGTTCTGATAATCAATTCATCGTCAAAGTCATTTATCAAGCAAAAAGGACCAAAATATACTGGTTGCAGCTCCTAAAATGTTAGAATTTGCTGCTTTTCTCTGTTTTATAACATTTAAACTAACTATTTTGAATTTTGGACAGTCGGTTGAACAAAACAAGACATTTGAAGATGTCGCCTCTGCATATTTTTTACTTGTTTCTGATGTTTATAAATGATTAATCAATTAAACTCATCAACAGATGAATCGACAATTTAAAAGGACTGTTTGTAAGAATCAGAAATGTCTTGTTAACAGCGACACCTGTGGCCGTTAAGTCAACGAAAGTCAGCGTCCTGTTGCTCGCGCTTGTGCTCGCTCTACATAGACATGAACGAGCATCGCTCAAAACAGTGAGGCGACACACGTCAGCTAAAAGCACAATATCACTCTATATTTCAGCTGCTTGGCAGTAATGTTAGCTGACCAGACGAAGGTCTCTCCATGAATCAATGCTGATCCTAGTGTTGGCTTTTCCTGCCTCAGCCTCCCGACCGCGGCCGGAGGGAACAGGGGAGACACCGGAGTTTTGGTCGGAGACGATAACGTTTCTCTCTGCGGAGCCCCGTCACTTCACAAGACACGGGAAACCTCTGTTGGTCTGGAGGAGCTGCAGCAGTTATTTCTGCACAAACGTCCACTGTACATTCACTAGATATTCTCAGAGCTAAACTAACTCTTCTGCAGTGTGGAGTGTGCGCGCATGCACGTGAGCTGGAGCGAGCTGAGTGAGTGAGTGAGAACGAGCGCGGTGTGTGAGTGAAGGCAGGCAGGCAGAGGAGCAGAGTACAGCAGAGACTCCGGCCCTGGAGACCAAAGCTACGGTCTCCCCCGCGTCCTCCGGCCGCGGCCAACACTGTTTAACAGACGGGCTTCACTAGATACAACCAAGAGGTTTTGGTGCTTCACTGTAGTTTGTGTTGGAGTCTGAGTCTGAACAGCGTAGCCACACGCGAGCGCGCAAGGGACACCGACCCACAATGATTTATACCTGTAAGAAGTTACAAACAGTCCCTTTAAGAAGTTAATAGTTTATATAATAAAAGATTGATACTTGAATACACAATATTGCCAAGCAAAATATAGTGATAGTATACTGTATCGATTTTTTTTCCCCACCCCAGTTGCAACCCTAATCACCATCTCGCTCTTTCCTTTCCACATTCTTACATGTAACTTCTCTTAATCTCTTTATTTCCAGCGCAGTAAATAAGACACAATTTTGTATAAACATGAAAAGGTTTCTTAAGAGGTCTGGCATTGATTATTCTCTCCATAAACAACTCCCTAAAGAAAAAAAAGACTAGAATTTATCAGATCTACTAGAAAAAACAGACTTTATGTACTTTTGCATGTAGTGGTGGAGGATTCTGTACATACTTTCCACAAAGTGATCTGTATTGCCGGTCTTGACAGGAGCTGTCTCCTTTTCTATGATTTGTCCCCAACAGGTCTTCCCACCGCTTCCTAATGAGGCTGAGATCGCACACACCAAAAAGCTCTTCCGACGCAGGAGGAATGACCGACGGTAATGACGCATGCAGGCTTGCACACACGCACACATACACACACACACACACACACACACACACACACACACACACACACACACACACACGTATACACGTATCTACCTCAGTGAGAGGGAATGTTTTTTACTGTTGATGTCAGATGTCAGTGCGCAGCCAGTCCTATAGCCTTAACATCTCTTCCCAGCCAAAGCAATGTCAAGACAGGAATGCAGGCTCCACACTCCACTGCAGACAGGAAAGAAAAAACACCAAGGAGACATTCAAGGTTTTTTTCATGTTTAATAGGTCACTCACCAAAAAATTAAGCCAGTTATTCAGTTACCCGTGTTTGCCTACAATACTTGAGCTCTCTTTCTTATTCCAATTATGGATTTACTCGCCACGCTTTGCGACATTTAACCTATCGTCCTCCTGTCCCCAAAACTCTTAGTACTGGCACATCTGCTCTAATTGTACACACTCTTGAAATTTAATTTCACCCAAGTCTGACTTCATTGAAACCACGTCCTTAAGAGAAAAGAGAAAAAAAAACATCTCTCTTTCTCTCTTTCTCTCTCTCCTTCTCCCGCTCCCTGCCCTGATGTCACTGGAAAACTGTTCTTCAGTTGCTAAGAGACGAGCAAAGAGAAAATATTTGGGTTGTATTTGTGGTTAAAAAAGAGGAAATTTTCGCTATACCAAATGGACAAAAGCACTTTCATCCTTCTTTTTAAGTACCCAAAGTAATTGGTTTTGTCCAGAGCTATTGTGTTTATGTGCGATGGGCGCAGCAGTGCAGGCCTGGCAGAAAGAAAAGAACAAAAATATAAACTTGGAGCAGCAGCTTGCTTAGGTTTCAGTCTATTTGTTTTGTGAGCTGGAAATATTAACAAGAGGGCCATCCTGTTTTCTTCCGAGCACACTTTGTCAGAGCTCTTACAGTTTGTGTTCAAGGGGAAGTTTCACGTACAGTACGTGCGTGTGTACAGCGTGTCTGTCGTATGCATATTTGTGTTTGTGTCGAGGTATCGTGACCTTTAGCAACTAGACAGAATCTGAACTTAAGAGTGAGGCCCGAAAGTCTGAGGCTGCCGTTTGTTGTTATCATGTTATATGTGAAGTGAAACTGTGACGTAACACCAAACAGACAAAACGGGTGGTGGAAATATTCACGTGGATGCTTCACTTATGTAGGTGGCTTGAATGGGATCAGCTGCACATTGACCAAAGATTTGGAGCAGAGGCACGGCTTGAATCAAAGCATACCACTTCCCCACCACATACACCCCCGCCCAACTCTTTTTCTATCATTGGGGACAATTGAGAAGGACTTGAAAAAGGATGCTCAAACAGTGCAGGACTAATAAATACTGCAAAAGGTTTAGGACTAAAGGAGTTAAACCTGTGATTAAAGGCTTACCAAAATCTACTAAGAAATGTTGAGCTTGAAGGCAAATTCTTATCACAAGATTGAATTACTTGGTCATTTTTGAAGCTTTCCACACAAGAAATGAGAAGTGCAACAGAGAGGTGAAGTCCCACCCTTTCCAGTGGACCCCATGGGACCTTATTTCGGAAAATAAACATGTACGGAAGTCAACGGTGGGAGACGAGTAATTTTTTGATCCCGTTTAGGGATGTCCCGAATACAATTTTTTTTGAGTTTCAAAGCTTCGGTGAGAAATATTCGAAGGTTTTTCGAAGCTTTGCGGTGCAGCGTAACGCAGAGCAGCAGGCTGGCATGTTCTTCTGTCTGTCTCCATCTCCCCCGTTTCAGTGCCGCTGCCGCACTACTGTACACACACACACACACACACACACACACCTCTACACACAACAGTGCTATCCATCTGAGAATAAATAATAATAATGAATGTTGACTATGAATAATGTCGTTGATTATCACTTATTTCATGGGCTATTTGGGGATTTTTACATTATTATTACAAAAAAAACTAAGCATTCGAATGTTGATTTGGAGGTCGATTACCATGGCAACCGTCGAAGCATTCGAGTCAGCCCTAATCCCGTTTGAATCGCGCCATGAATCACATATGTTGTTTGTCTATTTAAAAGATGATTTTGCAAGTCAAGAAAGTCTCAGTTTGTCGTAGTATCACTTAGTTTTGTGTGAAACCGCTCTGTGAACTAAATCTCTCGTCTCTCACAATATACATCACCAACACTAGCTAGCTAACTTGGCTATGTCCCACGCACAGATGAAACGTTATCTGACCTGATGTGTTTTATCCAGCGACTCCTGTTCTTTCTATCACCCGGGAAGAGAAAGAACGAGTCAGACCCGTTGCTCATGTGAGTCCATCCCAGTATGAAACACACAGACATCGTAGCGTCAGCGAGAGAGACGTCATTTCCGTGACTTTTGGGAGTGTAGTCTTTCTAATTACGTATTTTCACAGTCTGAAGGCCCCGATACATCGAGCAGACGGTCGGCCGTCGTAAAGTTTGGAGCTGTCGATGAGCATTAGTCGGCCAAGTTTCTTCGCTGCGTCTCACACCGTCGGCTCTAGTCGGCCCGCGTTGGAGTTTTTTCGATCGATTCAGCATGTTGAATTGGCGGTGAAGCCTTTCTCATCTCATCTCATCTGATCATTCAATACACGGATATTTTCAGAACGACATGAACATCTGGAATGAAGCTAAGCGGTGAGTGAGAGTGGTGTGAAACTTGTAAAATTGTCTTTTAAATTGACAAACATCATATGTGTAATTCATGGTGCGAAACAAAAATGATTTGTCTCTCGCCGTTGACTACCGTACGTATTTTTTCCCGGAAAGGGGCGAGACTTCGCCTCTCTATATCATTGGGCTAAAGATGTATATTAGTTTCTGCTCTTTAGTGGTGAACTTAGACTTTTGGACTGAATGTATTTTTCCTGTAAACCTGCTTCAGTGGTGAGTGGACGTCCCACCAGGCTATCATGTGAATCCAGCATTAGCATTGTGTTAGCATTCATCTCTTTCTGTGGTTTTATATTTTGGGGTCACATACTTACACAGGGAAAGGCTATTAACCTCAAGCCAAATCTATTTTGCACTGCAGAGATGGAGAAAGCAGGAATGAGGGTGGGGATGTAAAGCATCAAAGGAGAGATGAGGTGGAGGATAAGAAGACTGGACAGACATGAAAAGGGAAATCAGGACAACTCTATAAGCAGACTTTTATAAAGAGAAGTGAAGCTATGCCCGTTCTCACAATGCAGATGTCAGCAGCTGGCTAAATGATTCATCAAAGAGATTTCTGCCTAATAGGATCTCTGCGGGAAGCTTGGATTTTTTTTTTTAACAATACGCAGCACTTAGAAAGAGAGACAGGGGGTACAAAGTAATATAATACAATATACACAATATAAGAAAAACACCTTTTAGGGGAAAAAAGATTAAGATTTAGTCTTAGCAGGCCAATCGCCTGTGGGATAAATTATTTCTTATTATGTTCTTTGTAGCCAGAGGCGTCTTGTAGCACCTACCAGAGTCGATCTTTAGAGACAGACCTTCTGGGCTTTAAGAAATGTTTTTTTCATATGTGGAAAGGTTAGTAATGTAAGGTAGAAAAGTTCAGAAGGCTTTTATACACATTTACAAGGACTCAGGAAACATATGAATGTGATGTGAAAGGCTCGTCAGGACTAGCCAGACGACCCTGCTCCGGCAGCCGCAGGGTATGAAAGGTATAATAAAAATGTAGAAACGGGTTATTGCTGTAGTTGAAGAATTTCCAGTTGACACAGAAAATAGCCTCCGTACTGAAGCTTAGCATGTTTGCTCATCAAATACATTAATTTGTCGATCAAACATGCTAATCCTCTTACGGCGATATTGTCTCGAGTTCAGGTTCCCGTGGCGATGAATATTCATTGTATTTGTAATATTCAACACAGACAATGTTATATTTGTGTCGTACTGTATGTGATGTGTCAACGCAGCTGGGTGAAGAAAACAAAAAAAGCAACCGTTGATGAAATACGGAGATAAATATTGATCATTTGAGCACAATGTGCAAAGCGCGAGGGTTGTGTTGAATAAAGCAGAAGAAAAAGAGAGGCTGTGAGATTGAGTAAAGGAAAAGTGTAGGCTGGCTGCGGCAGGGAGGAAAAGAAAGGGGAGGTAGTTGCATGTGTTTCTACTTTAGTATGCACGTCAAGCAGGGCTGAAATTAGTTGTGATTTACTGGAATGTGCTGCTTACCGCTCTCTCTGCTGCAAAACAGAAAAAAGCGGGATAAAGAAGAAGCTAATATGCTCCTTCGTCTTTCCTTTCAGCTCTTTTTAGACAAAGATCTGTTCGTTAGTGAAGAGCTTTTACACATCTAGACTTTAATTTGTCGGTCTCGCTAGGTTGAGCATCCAATTTCCACACATTGTTATAAAGTGAAAAGCTGAACTTAAAGGGGACACATCATGAAACATACATTTCACTTCCAACCCACAAACTGTGAAATAAGACAAACCAGTCAGTTTTTTTCTGAGCTGCCTACATCAGAAAACAACAAGCCGTTCAGATTTAGCTCCCCTTCCTATGTCACATGGAGGCTCATTAGAATATATGGCGCCCCATCTGAGTATCTCCACCGTAGGCTGTATATATATATAGATGGGCGACGCGTCTCCACTTCCTCCCACTGTACAAAAGTGAATCCAAAATATCCTGGATCTGGGAGCTGCCATCTTGAGATTTTGACATTATTTGGAGCCGGAGTCTGTGCAGTAGTGATCCACGGTGGAGCTGCTGTATCGAGGTCCCGCCAAGCCCCCAGGAAGTGCGCCGGTCGTCGATCCCGGCCGCTGTTCAGACTCACACAAACTACACGGAAGCAACCTCTTGGTTGTATCTAGTGAAGCCCGTCTGTTAAACAGTGTTGGCCGCGGTCGGAGGATGCGGGGGAGACCGTAGCTTTGGTCTCCAGGGCCGGAGTCTCTGCTGTACTCTGCTCCCCTGCTTGCCTTCACTCACACACCGCGCTCGTTCTCGCTCGCTCTCTCGCTCCACTTCACGTGCATGCGCGCACACTCCACACTGCAGAAGAGTTAGTCGCTCTGAGAATATCTAGTGAATGTACAGTGGACGTTTGTGCAGAAATAACTGCTGCAGCTCCTCCAGACCAACAGAGGTTTCCCGTGTCTTGTGAAGTGACGGGGCTCCGCAGAGAGAAACTTTATCGTCTCCCCCGTTCCCTCCGGCCGCGGTCGGGAGGCTGAGGCAGGAAAAGCCAACACTAGGATCAGCATTGATTCATGGAGAGACCTTCGTCTGGTCAGCTAACATTACTGCCAAGCAGCTGAAATATAGAGTGATATTGTGGTTTTAGCTGACGTGTGTCGCCTCACTGTTTTGAGGGATGCTCGTTCATGTCTATGTAGAGCGAGCACAAGCGCGAGCAACAGGACGCTGACTTTCGTTGCCTTAACGACCAAAGGTGTCGCTGTTAAAAAGCAATTTCTGATTCTTATAATCAGTCCCTTTTAAATGTGTAAATATATAAATGTGTGTGTGTGTGTGTGTCCCTAAAATCAATTAATAATCATGATAAATAATCGTGATCTCAATATTCATTTTGGCCATAAATGCTTAGCCCTATGTGGCACTAAACGTCTCCACATTGAGTACCAATTCCAATCTGCTTTATGATCAATTGTGTGTTCGTACATTTATGCTTTCGAGTAAAAAGTACCCAGCAGGTCGGCTTGTTTTTCTCTACACCTACTACGAACCGCCTGCTTTTCTGCCTCTGGCCACGATGACTCAGAGTTATTGACCGCAATCTCCAATTTATGCATACATGTATGCACTCACATTCAGTATGTTCCTGAGATTTTGAATCTTAAAACTTGTTATGATGCAAATGTTCAGTCAGGCAGCCGAAACCCCCGTCTCCCCACAGTCCATTAAACCAGTGTGTTGTGGCCCGCATGAAGCTTTGGCCGAGTTATTGACCGACTGGCCTGCAGGCTTCTCTTCCCCCCCGGGCCAATCAATTTGCTAGTCTGGGTCAACCAATGGTCCAATGGGTCCACGAGTTCTCCATCCACAGCAACAGCTACGATCGATCATCAGTATCCTCCCTCCTCCCGTGATCATATCTGCCAATTCATTTCACCTTTTTAGTTACCTATTCCTGTAGTTCTGTGCATGTTGTTTTAATGACATAGTTATCAACCTGTAGTTTTTTTTTTTTTTTTGCTTGTTTCCCTCTTTGCTTCCTTGCTTTTTTTCCCTCCTCTCTTATCTTCTATAATCTTCTCCTTCATGCTATCTACAAAAACGTCCCCGCCGTTTTCTACAAATTGTTCTGCCACTTTACTCCACTTTTCATCCTTCCACTCGCCTGCACTGTGGCCTCTCCTGCTTTTAGAGCGGTTGATCAGTTCACCCGAGACCAGTTAACCATACTTCTGCCTACTGGCCCTGGGGGGAAGCGGCAAGTCTCAGCCAGGTTAGTGACAACGTGAAGCCAGATCCTGACTCGAAAATGGGACCTTGATACCTTTTTCCAACATTTGACAGTGATTTGATTTATTCAACTCGACAAAGCGTCAGCATCTAAAGGTCATCTGATGAGACTAATGTAAGGTTTTATTCATTAAATACTTGAATAGCTGAAAATAAGAAGTAGGTGGGATGAAAATAGAGGAATTTAATAACCTAGCCAGGCAACATCAAACACTTATTTAAATCTCATTAATACCGTAATGTTACCAGACTCATCACCGCAACCAAAAAAAAAAAAAAAAAGAAGATGGTTGATCACACCAGAGACGACCGGTTTAACAAGAAATTGCCAGATGAAATTTCATCAGTGGCCCCATCATTTATCCTTAATGCAAACATCTCCCCGGACGGCCGATCCGAGCAACACTCAAGCTACTGCAGAGCTCGCAGTCATTAAATGTGATTAACATTTTATTACTGTCTCACTTCTCACCTCTCCGCATCACCAGTAGATCAAGAGAAGGGCTTATTAGAGCTGAGCCTAAACTAACAGCTAGTGTAAAGATCAAATTGATCTTTGTGTGTGTGTGTGTGTGTGTGTGTGTGTGTGTGTGTGTGTGTGTGTGTGTGTGTGTGTGTGTGTGTGTGTGTGTGTGTGTGTGTGTGTGTGTGTGTGTGTGTGTGTGTGTGTGTGTTTCAGAGAGACTCCCGATTGTCTCTGAGAAAGTCTACGGCTTTGCAAAAGATTATAAAATCTCACCCTCTGCAGTCATTAAATGATATCTCACGATTTCTGTCAGTCAAAGTTAAGCTATTATGCTTTATTTTATGATTAGGTGCAACATTGGTTAAAAAAAAAAAAGTCAACTTTAATAAGCAGCTTTGTAGTAATTAAAAGTTTTCTGTTGAAAAAGCAGAGATTGAAGGATGCCTGACAAGAGGGTGTTGCCTGATCATTGTGTGCTATTATTGAAGAGCTTAGTTTTTGTGTGTCGTGCTGATGAACATACGACTAAGAAAGGCGCCGAGGAGATTTGCATAGAGTCGGAGGCAGGCTGTTGGGTGGAGGAGAGTATCGGAAGATGAACTGTCTGCAAACCTCCCTGAGAGAGTGGAGCAGAGGGGCCAGGCGAGACATAAACCAAATGAACCACACACACACAAAAAAGACTATAAATACACTTGGACACATTAATTTCCTCTGTGCTTCTGCCAGCACACACACATATTCATATTAGGGCTCTCAATTGATTCAAATATTTAATCGCAAATTAATTGCACATTTTTCATCTGTTCAAAATGTACCTTAAAGGGAGATTTGTCAAGTATTTAATTCTCTTATCAACATGGGAGTGGGTAAATATGCTTGCTTTATGCAAATGTAGGTATATATTTATTATTGGAAATCAATTATCAACAAAAAACAATGACAAATATTGTCCAGAAACCCTCACAGGTGCCCGGCAAACTGCAGCCCAACAGGCAACAACAGCTGTCTTGGTCATGGTCAAGTCAGCTGTGTGCTGACTTGACCATGACTTGCCCCAAAACTGTATGGGATTATCATAAAGTGGGCATGTCTGTAAAGGGGAGACTCGTGGATACCCATAGAACCCATTTACATTCACATATCTGGAGGTCAGAGGTCAAGGGACCCCTTTGAAAATGGTCATGCCAGTTTTTTCCTCGCCAAAATTTAGCGTTTTTTTTGTTTAAGCGTAAGTTTGGAGCGTTATTTAACCTCATGCGAGACAAGCTAGTATGACCTGGTTGGCACCAATGGATTCCTTAGGTTTTCCAGTTTCATATGATGCCAGTATCGATTCTAGCTTTAAAACTGGGCCCGCTACAACCTAGAAATCACAAGCTGTGTTAAAGAAATTAGTGGCATTAACGCGTTAACTTTGACAGACCCAGTTCATATATACATACAGATGAAAAAACAACTGGGGCTTCAACTGGCGACTATTTTCATTACCAACTTATCCGCCGATTATTTTCTCAATGAATCTATTAATCATCTAGTCTATGAAATGTTCAAATATTGTGAAAACAAACGCTCATCGCAAATTCTCATCGCCCCGACGTCTTCAAATGTCTTCTTTTGCACGGCCAACTTTCCAAATGCTTATTTAGTTTTCCCCCTAACCAATCGGTAATGAGCGTCATGTTTAAATGCTGCGGGGCGACGGAGTTGCTCTTTCCTACCTGAAGTGTTGCCGCTAGCATAAACCACACGTGTTGCACAGTGCTCACACAGTCGCCGTTTTATCCACCACTTTTTTTCCGTCATTTTCATGGTAACACTAAACCCGTAATGCTCAAATACAGCAGAGCCAAACGATGCTGGTGGATCCTCTAACTGGACTTTATCGTGTACACTCGCCATTTCCTTAACTGACTGACAGTCGCACTCACCACTTCATCCGTGAGGGGGCTGGGTCAAGCTTCATCAACACATGCGCAGTAAAATCTGGTCTGCACTCGCTGAAATTGAGCCAATAGCAACACACGACCACAGCTTCAGTTACACTGCGCATGTGTTAAACCCCGTACCTCAAGACCCATGTCCACCCCATGTTCCAGCCTCCTCCAATACGCCTTGATTTCTAGTGTGACACTAAACAGGAGCCTAACTCTACATGAAACAAATACACAATCGGCCTCGTAACTTATTTCAAATGAATCGAACGATTCAAACACGACCCGAACCGTGACTTCCCTAGCAGACATATACACTATAAGCTGCTACTCGCTTAGTTCTTTTCATCAGGCTTCAAACTCAAACTTTGTTGAGCAGAGCCCTTTTCCCTTTTCTTTTTAATTCCAGCAAAGGTCAGTTCACTTGAATTTTGCGGGCAAAATAAAATCCATCATCTCTGCCATGTATCAGTCTTTCTGCTGAAATGGATTTGACTTTTGAGTGAGTGTGAAAGTGACACATAGTTCTCTCTCTCACAAGGTTCATGTGCTTTTGTAATACAGTCTCAAAAATGTCTGGCTCGCCGAGCAACAAATTAAAAAGTAAGGAAAGGCTTTTGTGAGGAAGGATGGAGCCCACACCGCACTCTTAGCATTGATGAACTTATACAACATTTAGGAAAGTTGCCTTTCTTTGCTCATCAATCACTTCACCTCCACAAGGCTTAAACAGCCTGCTGCATGTCACAGAGCTTTTGTGCACCTTCATTAAAGCTCCGGTACGTTCGCTATAACTTCACTAATGACCTTGTCACTGAGTTCGTATGCAAGCAGAACAAACTTTTATTATTTTCAGAACTCAAAAGTATTGTGTGTGTAGACACACCTATTTCTAATATGATTATTTATGCTATATGCCGTGCTAATATGATGATTTTATTGCTTAATATTTTACTAAATAGTCAAATTACATTTTCCATTACTCTCGATCTCTGTGATGCGCAGTACGTGTGACTGGTTGTGTGTGTGTGTGTGTGTGTGTGTTCATACTGTGTTTATAGTCGTGTTTCCGCTGCGTGGTACGGCTCTGCTCGACTCAACTCACTTTTGGTACCAGGTCCATTTCTATCGCCGTGTTTCCACTGCAGATAGTGCCCCCCCCCCCTCACTATAGGCGAGATTTTCAACTGATCGCCATACTTAAGTCACGATACGGTCTTATTGCGATTTTAAACATTTTATTGTGATGAGGTATATAGAGATGTACTACCTTTTTAAACTGCAAATTATGCAGTTTGTCAACATCTGTTTTATGTAATAAGATACCTGTACAGTTTTCACTCTGTTCATCTCAGAGGTTTCATTCACATATCTTGTGGTGAGAGGTCAACGGACCCCTTCTCCACAAAATTTAGTTGGGTTATTTGGCGTTCTTCCCGATAAGCTAACATGACATGGTTGGTACCAATGAATTCCTTAGGTTCTAGTTTCATATGATACCAGTAACTTCACTCTAGCTGTAAGACTGAAAAACAGAATAGCGACTGGGCCAGATTGTTAAGAGGTTAATAGTTAATATATTAAAAGATCGATCCTTGACGTCCGTGTATCAACACAATATTGCCACGCAAAATATTGCGATACGATGCTGTATCGATATTTTTTTTCCCCACCCCCTATTCATTTGCCTGCGCAATTTCATGGTGTAAAAAAAAAAAAGCACTAATAGAATTGAGTGTATCTGAGCAAAGGTGTGCTAGTTCACAGACTGAGGCAGATAATAGGTTGCCTCCTCGGTGCCAGGGTGACTAATCCCCTGGACCATATGTCAGCGGCTTGTCCAGCCCAGAGCCAGTACAGCTAAAAGGACAGAGCTATGCAGGACAGGAAAACATAGACACACGGTGCGTCCACATGTAAGCAGCCAGCGGGCTTTTGAATTTTGAGTTACTTAAAGGTTGTATGATGATAGGGTACTGTTTGTGTCTGGTTGTGAGGTGTCATAGCATTTACAGAAGGTTAGTCACTGTGACTATATAAGTGAAACAAGTGTAAGTATGAGGGGGGGACGGAGGGGCAGGGAGGAGGTTGTAGACCATCATGGTGCCAGTTTAAGGTACAAGCCAGCTGTTGCTGCATCACAGTGAAGCTAACTGAAACCTGCTCTCATTCCAGGAGACAGCAGCGGCCTCCGGGAGGAGGAGGTGGAGGAGGAGGAGGAGGAGGAGGTGGAGGTGGAGGTGGAGGTGGAGGTGGAGGAGGTGGAGGTGGAGGAGGAAAGAACCAACCTCAGCTGATACAGCAACAGTCACCACAGCACCAGAGGGATCAAACCCAACATCAATCTCCAAACCAACAGCAGCAGAATTTAACAGAACTGGGAGATAACAGGAACAGTAGTGTTGGTGGTCGGCCACCTCGCCAGTATCAAGGCGGACATGGGCAGCAGCGCCAAGGAGGGGCCCCGCATCACGGATACAGCCAGAACCGGCGTTGGCACCACAATCAGAAAGGTCAGGGGCACGGACAGACGAACGCTTTAGGCGATAAAGGAGTACCCCCGAGAACAACCAAAGACAGAGAGACGGAGAATGTAAAACCGGGCGACGAGCAGATCAGACCACCTCACGACTACAACAGCAGCAGGAGTCCCAATGAGTCACCCAGACCTGAGTCAACACCCAATACCAATGCTTTCCCACATCTGACAGTTGGAAAGGAATCTCCCAACCTAGCAGGAAGTGGGAAGGCAAGCGAGGGCCAGTCGGAGCAGCCCAAAGTCAGCCTGCTGCAGTCGTCAAAGGAGAGGCTGAGGAGGAGACTAAAGGACAAGGTACCGAAAAGCTGCTTAGTGCCTGTCACTCAGTATTAAGGCAATCAGGACTAATGTGTATGTGTACACACACGTTACCATTTAGTCTTATAATTACTTTCATTATGTTCACGCACACGCACTGCCATTAATACACAGACACATTCTTTCACTGCCTCGCTTTAGTCATTCATCGACTGAGTTATTTAGCAGATTGACACACCCTGTCTGGCAGGGAGGTGAGCACATGTTCTCAGGTGAAGAGGGTGACGAAACTAAAGCGGCATTAGCTTAACCCTTTTTGATGTTTTCCACCGTGTGCACTAGACTGGCCAGTCAGCCAACTCTGTTGCTGCTCCTCAGCTTCCTCTTCTTCCTCTAACTTGTCACCAACAGGGGTGGTTTGATTTGACAGCAAGGAACTCCCCAGCAGGCAGCGAGGCAGGAATTAATAAACAGCGACGTCAATGAATCAATGAATCAATGAATCAATGAGTCTCTGAGCCAGCTTTTTGCTTGATTAGCGTGTACTGAACTCCAGCTAATGATATAGTTACTTTGCAACTTCTTTAAGTAAATAAATAAATGATTGTTAATCTTTGTATGTAAACTATTAATTCAAATCAATAGTGTTTTTGATAATCGATACAATAATACAAAACAGTGCAATACTCGTTATTTTCTTACACACAATAATCAACAGTGTTAAACAACATGCAGTTTAAAGTTAGCGTACAACCAAATCACTGAATAAAGCCACCTAGCTTGAGGTCAAACCTACATCATGTTGAAACTGAATATCATCACCTACCTACCACTCATGTCCTTTTCCATCTCCCGCCTCAGGAAGAGGCGCGTGTGGAGGCGTCAGGCTCCGGATCGCAGAGCATGGACCGGCTGGTGGACCTTCTCAACAGCATGAGGAGCAACAGCAGCGGGGTGGAGCAGCAGCTGGCCTCCTTCATGGAGGAGGCGCAGTGCTCGGCGCGCTCCGAGGAGACCCTGGCTCAGGTGGTCAGCACCATCTACTCCAAGGCCGTGTCGGACAGGAGCTTCGCCGCCACGGCCGCCAAGCTCTGCGACAAGATGGCGCTGTTCATGGTGGAGGGGACCAAGTTCAGATCGCTGCTCCTCAACATGTTGCAGGTGAGAGCGCTGAGAGGGAGTCGGTTAGTTACAGGTGCTGCTTCAAGCTTTCCAAACTCATTCATTTCATGGACCTGCCTTGTTTTGTTTTTTTTAAATGTACACCCCTAACTTCCCATTTAGTTAAAGTTAGTTGATGGAGTTTCCAGCAGGTGCTGAACCAGCGTAGTTACCTCTCACAAAGATAGTTTCAGAAAGCTGTACAGGAAATATTAGAGCCTGGACAGTATCAGTTCATCAAAGATGTATCAGTAGCGTCTAGTGTGGTATTTGTCAGCCAGTAAGTAACAAGAAATTGGTGTACAGAAATGCACAAAGTACACTCAGTTGCCGGTTCATTAGGTACACCTAGGTAAAATGGAGTCTAAAGGCCTTTACATACCAGGGGCGTTTTTTTGTGCGTTTAATTCCCACATGAATAGATTTTTTCAAACTGTTGTTTCAGTCATGAATACTTCCACACAGAACGCGAATATTGCGCAGCGGAAAAGCGACAATTTTGATCGACAAAGGTTGATTTTTCGGAACTTTCGCACCGTGAATAAAGGCATCAACCAATCACGTGTGTAACTGACATATTCAAAATGTACACTATAGTGTTACAACAACACGGAGGCTCCGTAGTCCGAACCAAGACGGCCAAAACTTTCAACCTTCACGAAGGCAGCGCAGACAGACGTTCTTATTTTTCACAATAAAAGCCCTGGACTGCGTAGCCTAACTGTTTACCAGAGGAAAATTCTTTCAGCGGCATTTTGCTAAAAAGAAACTCAATAAAATAGCTTACAGTAGTTTAGGCTATACGGCAGTTTACCTCAGACAGACTACCAGATGGTTCTCTGGGTCTCTCTCTGGGGGCTCTCCTGGTAGTTAGTCCAACTAATCCAGGGGTCAGCAACCTTTACTATCAAAAGAGCCTTTTTAGACAAAAAAACAAACAAAAAATCTGTCTGGAGCCACAAAACATTTGAGCATTGTGATGAAGGTAACACAGTTTATAGTCTAAGTATATAGAATATAAGTCTAATGCAGTGAGGGCCCGGAGCAAATGGACGACAGAGTATTAGGGCCACATAGATGGAAAAAACATCTGAGATTTACAGAATAAAGTCGTAATATTAAGAGAAAAAAAGTTGTAATATTACGAGAATAAAGTCATAACTTTACGAGAAAAAAAAGAAAATAACACATAACTATTTTATAATATTATGACTTTATTCTCATAATATTATGACTTTTTTCTCGTTATATTATGACTTTATTCTCTAAATCTCAGATTCATTTTTTTCCCTCAATGTGGCCCTAATACTCCGTCGTACCGTCGTTCCATAGACCTACAACAATGATAAATAAAAATGTAAATGTAAACAAAAAACAGTTATTCATTTCCATTTTTAGAAATCCACAGGGAGCCTCTGGAGAGGGGTTAAAGAGCCGCATGTGGCTCCGGAGCCGCAGGTTGCAGACCCCTGAACTAATCCATTCAAATCTGTTATTCCTACCTTTCTACTTTTACTTGAGTAAAGGATCTGTGTACTTCTCCCACTACTGCTTTGTTGCTGTAGGACACTGGTTACTGATCGTGCAGTACGCTGCTATCTTGATAATGAGCTGACAGAGCAGCTACAGTGCATCATGGTTAAAAAATGAGTTGTGATATGACCGTCTCCACTCCCGTCTGCGCAGCACCGCTGTTTTGAATTTCATTGGATCTTGTCAGCTTGTTAGTTGTCTTCTGTAAATACTTTTATGCACTTATATATTTCAATATACGTCACATTCTGATTCCCAGAAACATTTTTTGGGAATTCAAAGCTCCATTACAGGCTTGATGTGGGATCTTTGGGACTAGAAGTATACTAGTCTGCAAAAGTTGATTTACAGTGAAGTCACAATTAGTCCTGTCAATCTACAGTAAAAAAAATCAGTTTATATATTAAATCGTTTAAAGTCGAGCAAAAATGTCAAACATGCTTCTAGTTCCAGCTTTACCTGCTTTTCACTGTTTTTATATAATCAAACATTAAATATCTGTTAGGCTGTTAGTCACACAAAACAATCAATTTAAAAGACGTCAACCGTGGGCTCCGGGAGGTTGAGTTGCATTTTCCACATTTTATAGACTAACTTTTCTATTGATAAAACTTAATCATCAGATAAAGCCATAATGACCCTGAAGAGTTTTTCTACCTTTTGGATAAAACTACCTTTCATTATTTCACTAAAGTCTATTGCTTTACTTTTTAAATTCCTGTATAGCTTCCACACAAATATCCCAAGAAATTACTGTAAGCCAGATTTTTCAAAATGCCCTTATAAAGATCCTTGGGAGCTACCAGCTCTTTTTTCCTCATCTTTAGTAGATGTTTTTTTGGCAAACCGGTATTTTTTTATACAGTATGTTTTAAGAACTGGGTGTGTGATGCTGTAAATGTCAGTGGGCAAAGTAGCTAATCTAAACACCCAGGGGAGAGAGACCTGCCTCCCCCCCCACCACCACTACCTAACTGCACAGTTCCAGTCTTGCACCCATGATGAAAACATCCTCTCAGCCGTTATATATTTCACTGCCTCTCTCCCCCTCCTCGTCCCTCATGAGCTCTCTATTACGCCGCTCCCCCGTCTTATCGCCTCCCCTCACCCAGAACGACACGGGCCAGTGCCTCGTTACTTCTCCCTGCACACACTCTCTCTCTTTCTAACCATGCTTCACCCCTACCTCCATCCTGAGAGTCCAATAAACCTCCCCAGAGCACCAGACATTCTGAAAGACCTCCCGTTTCCTTCTCCTGCAGATGTTCTTTTCGACTGCACTCCTACACTTTTCCTTTTCCTCCTCCCCTTCTGTTTTTGTTTTCCCATTAAGACACCTCTTTCTTTAGATGTTGACTTTTTTTATCCCTGACCCAGCAGTAGTGAATCCTACTTTTTAATCCCTCTCTACGCTTTTTATTCATTCCCCCTTTTTTCACAGCTGTGTGGTCACCTCCTCTTCTTTTACTTCTCACTTTAATTCCCACTTCCCAGCCGGCACGGACCCCCTCCTCGTCTTTGACATTTTGGCTTTTTGCTTTAAAACGTTTTAAATGTCATAAGTGGGCTCATGAAGGCCGTCATTAATGCTGTTGCTCCCAGACCCCTGGATCTCAATATGGGGGCAATTAGTCTGTGTGTAAAACAGAGAGGCCTCAGGGTTTGTTGTTGCTGCCGTTAAACGAAGTCAGACTGCTAATGCCGTTGGCAACCCTCCTCATCATCTTTTCTTAAAGGGACTGTTTTGTAAGAATCAGAAATTGCTTGTTAACGGCGACACCTGTGGCTGTTAAGTCAACGAAGTCAGCGTCCTGTTGCTCGCGCTTGTGCTCGCTCTACATAGACATGAACGAGCATCGGTCAACACAGTGAGGTTACACACGTCGGTTAAAACCACAATATCACTCTATATTTCAGCTGCTTGGCAGTAATGTTAGCTGACCAGACGAAGGTCTCTCCATGAATCAATGCTGATCTTAGTGTTGGCTTTTCCTGCCTCAGCCTCCCGACCGCGGCCGGAGGGAACAGGGGAGACACCGGAGTTTTGGTCGGAGACGATAACGTTTCTCTCTGCGGAGCTCCGTCACTTCACAAGACACGGGAAACCTCTGTTGGTCTGGAGGAGCTGCAGCATTTATTTCTGCACAAACGTCCACTGTACATTCACTAGATATTCTCAGAGCTAAACTAACTCTTCTGCAGTGTGTAGTGTGCATGCACGTGAGAGCGGAGCGAAAGAGTGCGGTGTGTGAGTGAAGGCAGGCAGGCAGAGGAGCAGAGTACAGCAAAGACTCCGGTCCTGGAGACCAAAGCTATGGTCTCCCCCGCGTCCTCCGACCGCGGCCAACACTGTTTAACAGACGGGCTTCACTAGATACAACCAAGAGGTTTTGATGCTTCCGTGTAGTTTGTGTTGGAGTCTTGTCTGAACAGCGTAGCCACACACAAGCGCGCATGGGACACCGACCCACAATGTAACATACATACATGTAAGAAGTTACAAACAGTCCCTTTAAATATGCTCGTCTTTTCCGTCGCTTCAGTCATCTTTTTCCGTATGCTTTGCTATATGTGTGATTCCTGCCCTTTTGCTGGCTTGTTGTGCAAGTGTTTGAATACTACGGCGATGTCCTTGGAGGTGTGTGAGTGGTGTGTGTAGTTGTTTTTCACAGTGAGGTTTTTCTTTTTGTTGTTGGATCCGTTCAAGGCCGCACATTCTGTTTATGTACAAGCGGGCCTTCAGTGTTATTGTCTGTCGAGTACGTGAGAATATAAGCCGCTTGTGTTTCTAGTGCACTTCAGTAACAGGCAGAGTTCCTCTGACTGTTAATAAAGTTTCAGTTTAACCTGCCGTATAACATCTTTACAAGTGCGCATTACGCATTAACCCATATTAACCCCAACACTTTTACAGCACTGACACAGTTCACTACTCTTCACTTTCAAACCAAATTAACATATTCTCCTCCACTTCTGACAGATAAAAGAAATTCATGAATTTGTTTAATGTGCTTTTCAACTGCTTTTTGGCTTCAAGTACTCTAAGCTGCAAGGTTAATGTGTGCCACCTACAAAAACTCCAATCGGTGCGATAGCAGAGATGTTAATGGTGATTACCACCACCGCTGATGAATTTGTGAAACACTTAAATATCCACCAACCTACCTACCTACCGCCTACTTAGAGCTTGTATTACACATTTACAAAAGCTGGATGGACTGTGGTGTTTGAGTGTGTTTTCCAAACTTAATATGCATCTGTGTTTTTCTGTCTCCCCACAGAGGGACTTCGCCTGTCGAGAGGAGCTCCAGCAGTCAGATGTGGAGAGGTGGTTGGGTTTCATCACCTTCTTGTGTGAGGTGTTTGGTACCATGAGGAGCAGCTCCGCAGAGCCATTCAGGGTGCTGGTGTGTCCCATCTACACCTGCTTACGAGAGGTCTGTACACATTTTTTATCAATAAGTATTAGGGGTTGGAAAAAAAGCGATTCACCTATCTACCTCCATTTTTATTTTTTTAATGCCAGAATTGATATATTTGCGTCTATGGAAGGAAGTCCATAAGAAGGAAGTTACCGCTTTTATTGTTGTAGTCTGAGTAACAAGATGTCATATCCGTTCCGTATCCGCCAAACCAAGACAGACCACAGTTGGCCGCAACAAGGAAGTACAACGACCGGCACCCTCACATGTTAAATCCAACGTGGTAAACACTACACATCCAGTAAAGGATGGAAACACTTTGTGTTTCACAAAGCTGCATGCTAACTCTGTCACGGACAGGAAACGTTATCATATCACAGTAACGTGCGGTTGAGCCCACCGTCGCTCTCATCTCCGTGGTCATATCGGCTGACGTTACAACTGTAGAGCACCCATATACAGACATTTATGTTCTCTGCATTCAAACGGCCCCGATGGAGCTGACCATGGATGGATAAAGAGAACGGAGCTGACGGGAGCCCTAGAGACGGACTTGGTGAAGTTAGAGGAAGTGACTATGTCCAGTTTTCAAAATAAGGTGTTAACAAAGGGAACTGTATATATAAAATACATATATGGAAATAAGATCGATTTGATTATATTCACCAGAAGTATAAAACATTACACGTCCCTTATAAATTTAAAAAGAAAATACCATTAATTTGTGAGGAAAATGTCTTTATTCTTTGATTTTTGGGTTGCTGGAAAAACTGTAAAGAATAATTCCTGACGATGACTGATATATTTGACTTCAGGACGTCTCTGCTGAAAATCAATAATTTTTACTGTATTGAGATATTTTTCAGATTAAAAGTCCCTAGAAGTGTATGATTCAACTTTTTCCCATGGTGTAGTGCTAAAAAAAGTTAACAAAAATTGCAATAAATCACAATATCGTATCGCAATACTTATTGAATCAGCACCAAAGTATCGAATCGGGAGATAGGTGTATCGTCCCGGCCCTGATAAGTATGACAATTACCAATTGATCAACCCCATCCATGTGTTCCCGTAAGAGGGAAGCTGTGTCTGTACATCTTGTCCGTTCAGATCGATCCGTGCGCTGAGTTTCCTGTTTTTGACCAGACCTAGTCTAGACTCGAGTCACCACAGCAGGGTTTGGTTAGTGTTGTAAACAGTCTGGACACCATCAGTTCCAGGAAAATGTGTGACCCCAGGTTCAGTTCTCATCAGCCGGTCATGCTCTGTTACGCACACTCCCTTTGGTCACCATGGAAACCATGTAGGGTAGCCACAGCAGACGCGCCGTGATACAGAAGTGGTTAACGGCCGATGGAATATTGAAAGGGGAAGTGAGGGGAAAGCGGAGGAGACTGTGGTCGGGTTGACAGTTACTGCAGAGGAAGTCTAGTGATGCAACGACAGGTAGAAGAGAAGAAGGGAAATATGACAGAATCTGGGAGTGGAAATCATTTTTAATGTTTGGTCTGAGAGGTAGTGAAGAAATAATGGCAGGTTTGAGGCACGTGCCCGGTAGTTTCACCACCCACGTCCACACCTCTACCGGTCTGGCACTCAACACACACACCCCGCGCCTCGCTAACAAACACAACAATCAACACAAAACTAATGCCATCCACGCCCTGTCTGAGCGTATGCCCAGGGCATTATCTCAGCTTGTTAGAGGGCTCCGCAACATGACCGAGGGTGTGGACGCACAATGTAACACACCTCCGTATTCCTGCGACGGCGGTGTCACATTTAGCCTGACGGTGATTGAGGTCAGAACACACCTGCCAACAATGTCAAAATATTTGTGTAATGATATGTGCGGATCTGTGTGTTTGTGGTCGCTAGACGTACTTGTTCGACAATCTCCGTTTCCCAGAGCCATTGTTCCTGATTTTTTTATCCATCTGCTGTTTTGTCTATCCTGTCGTAACATGTAGTTGTCGGATTCCAGCTTCAAGCTGTGTGCCATAACGTGCACTCGCCTGTGTGTGTGTGTTTGCATATGAAAGTATATGTGCCTACACGTGCGTGTGTGTATGGCAGTGCATATTGCAGCGGCTGTCCTCTGTAGTTGTAGCCTGCAGAACAGGATTATGTAACATCTGAGGTGTGTTAGGAAGTGTGTTTTTCGAGTAGGCTATACATGGCAGCTGTACATATAGTCAGTGAGCACTGATCTCATCCATTCATGATTCACAAGCTAATAGTGTTTCTTTTAAATGCCACAATCCACATAGATGCACTAAGTTAGCCACAAATGTTAATCCTAAATTTATTGATTTTTTTTGGCAACTTAAGAGCAGCACAAGCTGTAAACTGCCATGTTATCAACTTTTAAGTTGTTATGGCAGAGATGTTAGTAAAAAAATGAAAAAAGAAACTTTATTGAATATTTTAGACTCACTATGATATTTGTGAAGCAAAAGTTTTCCTTGCTTTTGCTCATTCATTGGGCTTGCTACTGTTTCAGCTAGGGCTGTCAAAGTTGATAATAACACGTTAATGTCAATTAATTAATGCCACTAATTTCTTTAACACATTAACACAACTTGCGCTCCAACTTGCGCTAAATTTGGGTGAGGAAAAACTGGCATGGCTATTTTCAAAGGGGTCCTTTGACCTCTGACCTCCAGATATGTGAATGTAAATGGGTTCTCTGGGTACCCACGAGTCTCCCCTTTACAGACATGCCCACTTTATGATAATCACATGCAGTTTGCCATGTTATGATTTGAGCATATTGTTTTATGCTAACTGCAGTACCTGTGAGGGTTTCTGGACAATATCTGTCATTGTTTTGTGTTAATTGATATCAAATAATAAATATATACATACATTTGCATAAAGCAGCATATTTCCCCACTCCCATGTTGATAGAAGTATTAAATACTTGAAAAATCTCCCTTTAAGGTACATTTTGAACAGATAAATGTGCGATTAACGATGGAAAATCATGCCATTAAATATTTGAATCGATTGACAGCCCTAGTTTCAGCAGGTTACTGTAGTTACATAGGTTGTTAAGAAACTTTGTGGTGAATAAATTTTGAACAGCGATTGAGCCAACCAACATGTCAATTAAACAGCTTAAATACACTGGCAAATCAGAAATTCATATTTACGCAGACCATTGTATAAAAGTATGTAAAGCACAGCTTGTACTAAACTGCACAGGCAAGGTAAAAACAGATTCTTATTATAATACTGTACATTTAAAAAAGACAAAAGGAATCATCAAACATTTCTTTATTAAGGAGGAACAGTCCTACACAGCCAAACAGACACGAAAAATCACAAGGCAGGTAGCAGGGCACTCAAATTAACATATAAAACCATCTTTCACTGGCGTAATAGACCTGCATGTGGCCCACAGGCGCCTTCATCAGGGTATTGGTTTGCAGTTGCACACTGCAGAAAGCATGTGCATACACTGTGTCTGGTGGTGACCTCAGGGGCTATTTATATTGTGCCTTGGTATCAGTCTTTGAAAGTCAGCATGGGCCCTCGTAGTCTCATTCAACTCAGAATATACAATATATTAGGACAATGATTATGTACATTTAAAAAAAACTTTGAATATTTTTAGCATCAAGCAATTGTAAGTTCTGGTCCTGCTGTTGCTATGCAACTATTGAAAATCCAGTTAAAGTTGAAGTAGTCATAATTTTAATTTTGAGCATGTCATTAGTACCCTGATGAAACTGTGTAACTGAAATGTTATTTCTCTCAGCACTCGTACATAATTTTCTTTTTCTTTCAGCCAGCAGTATGATGACAGATTTCAAAATATGTAAATATACATGCGTCTGAGTAATTAGGTCAAACTGAAGGACAGATTAAGCCTCAGCATAATATTTAAATAAATAAGGATGTTTTTTTCTAGTTGACTTCACTGAGTCATTCATGGTGTTGCTGCCATTTTTTTATGCATTTCTTCCATTCAGTGTTATAAAACGATCACGGCTGTCCTAGATTTTCTTGCTTTTTATGTTCCTGATCAAATGTCTTTTGAATGAAAATACTGTAAATGGAAATCACACAGAATCCCCATATTTCCCTGTGCTGACAGCTTTGATTGAGCTTTGATTATGTAACTAACCAGCTTCAGCAAAGAGACTCTGTGTGTTAAGTAGTCTCACAGAAACAGGTTTTCTCTGCAGCTTCTACTTAAAGGTGCTCTAAATGATATCTAGAGCATTAACATAGCAGCAAACAACTATTTGCTTGTAATTCGAGCATCTCCTAGCTTTGTTGACATTGCCGGGCCGGCCACGCGTTTTTTTTTGTGCTTTTAGTGCATGTGAGCGTGCCCCACGGGCTAGCTCGCGGCTGCTCTGCACTGTGCTCATACGCCAGTTACAGCTGATAACCGTTGCGGAAGCGTAGCACCCACCCTTCGGTTCTCCCCCAGGTTAACACTGTTAGCTCTGTTAGCTGCAAGCTGCCAGCTCAGCCGTTGCCATGTTGAGAGCTGTGTGAAGGCGAAAGAGAGTCGAACACCCGCCCCGTCTGGTGGACCCCATGGGACCTTATTTCGGAAAACATATGTACGGTAGTCGACATCGAGAGACAAATATTTTTTTGATCCCTTTTGAATTGCAATTGGAGTAGGGGACTCCATGGTTCTGCTGGGAGACTTCAACACGCATGTGGGCAATGATGGAGGCACCATCAGTGGTGTGATTGGGAGGAATGGCCTCCTTGATCTAAACCCAAGTGGTCGTTTGTTATTGAACTTCTGTGCTAGTCATGGACTGTCCATAACGAACACCATGTGCAAACATAAGGATGCTCATAAGTGTACATGGTACCAGAGCACAATGGCTGAAGGTCGATGATCAATTTTGTAATCGTATCGTCTGATCTGAGGCCGCATGTTTTGGACACTCGGGTGAAGAGAGGGGCGGAGCTGTCAACCGATCACCGTCTGGTGGTGAGTTGGGTCAGAGGGTGGGGGAAGACTCTGGACAGACCTGGTAAGCCCAAACTGGTAGTGAGGGTGAACTGGGAACATCTGGAGGAGGCCCCTGTCCGAGAGAGATCTTCAACTCACACCTTCGGCGGAGCTTTTCTGGCATCCCTGTAGAGGTTGGGGGCATTGAACCCGAGTGGGCGATGTTCAAAGCTTCCATTGGTGAAGCTGCAGCGGTGAGCTGTGGTCTTAAGGTCTTAGGTGCCTCAAGGGGCGGCAACCCTCGAACACCGTGGTGGCCACCGGTGGTCAGAGAAGTCGTCCGACTGAAGAAGGAGGCCTTCCAGGATATGTTATCTCGGAGGACTCCGGATGCAGGTCCAAGGTACCGACAGGCCCGAAGAGCAGCAGCCACTGCCGTGAGGGAGGCAAAGCAAAGTGGGAGGAGTTCGGAGCAGCCATGGAGAAGGACTTTCGGTTGGCACCAAGGTGCTTTTGGAAAACCATCCGGCACCTCAGGAGGGGGAAACGGGGAACCATCCAAGCTGTGTACAGTAAGGATGGGACACTGTTGACCTCAACTGAGGAGGTAATCGGGCGGTGGAAAGAGCACTTTGAGGAACTCCTGAATCAGACTAATACACCCTCTATTGTAGAGGCAGAGCTTGAAGCTGATGGGGGGATCATCAATTTCCCTGGTGGAAGTCACTGAGGTAGTCAAACAACTCCACAGTGGCAAAGCCCCGGGGATTGATGAGATCCGTCCAGAAATGCTAAAGGCTCTGGGTGGGGAGGGGCTGTCTTGGATGACACGTCTCTTCAATATTGCATGGAAGTCGGCGACAATGCCTAAGGAGTGGCAGACCAGGTTGGTGGTTCCTCTGTTCAAAAAGGGGGACCAGAGAGTGTGTGCCAATTACAGGGGTATCACATTACTCAGCCTCCCTGGTAAAGTCTACTCCAAGGTGCTGGAAAGGAGGGTTCGACCGATAGTCGAACCTCGGATCAAAGAGGAACAATGCGGATTCCGTCCTGGCTGTGGAACAACGGACCAGCTCTTCACTCTCGCAAGGATCCTGGAGGGGGCCTGGGAGTATGCCTATCCAGTCTTCATGTGTTTTGTAGACTTGGAGAAGGCGTATGACCGGGTTCCCCGGGATATACTGTGGGGGGTGCTGTGGGGGTATGGGTTGAGTGGGGCACTTCTTAGGGCCACCCAATCTCTGTATGCCCAAAGCGAGAGCTGTGTTCGGGTTTTCGGCAGTAAGTCGGACTCGTTTCCGGTGGGGGTTGGCCTCCGCCAGGGCTGCGCTTTGTCACCAATCCTGTTCGTGATATTCATGTACAGGATATCAAGGCGTAGTCGAGGGGAGGAGGGTTTGCAGTTCGGTGTGCTGAGGATCCCATCGCCTCTTTTTTGCAGATGATGTGGTCCTGTTGGCATCATCGGTCTGCGACCTCCAGCACTCACTGGATCGGTTTGCAGCCGAGTGTGAAGCGGTTGGGATGAGGATCAGCCCCTCAAATCTGAGGCCATGGTTCTCAGCAGGAAACTGATGGATTGCCTACTCCGGGTAGGGAATGAGTCCTTACCCCAAGTGAAGGAGTTCAAGTACCTTGGGAACTTGTTCGCGAATGAGGGGACTATGGAACGTGAGATCGGCCGGAGAATCGGAGCAGCGGGGGCAGTATTGCATTCGCTTTACCGCACCGTTGTGACGAAAAGAGAGCTGAGCCGGAAGGCAAAGCTCTTGATCTACCGGTCGATCTTCGTTCCTACTCTCACCTATGGTCATGAGGGCTGGGTCATGACCAAAAGAACTAGACCGCGGGTACAAGTGGCCGAAATGGGTTTTCTCAGGAGGGTGGCTGGCGTCTCCCTTAGAGATAGGGTGAGAAGCTCAGTCATACGTGAGGGACTCGGAGTAGAGCCGCTACTCCTTTGCGTTGAAAGGAGCCAGCTGAGGTGGTTCAGGGATCTGGTAAGGATGCCCCCTTGGCGCCTCCCTGGGGAGGTGTTCCAGGCTCGACCAGGCTGGGAGGAGGCCACGGGGAAGACCCAGGACTAGGTGGAGAGATAATATCTCCACACTGGCCTGGGAACGCCTCGGGATCCCCCAGTCAGAGCTGGCTAATGTGGCCCGGGAAAGGGAAATTTGGGGTCCCCTGCTGGAGTTGTTGCCCCCGCGACCCGACCCCAGATAAGCGGTTGAAGATGAGTGAGTGAGTGAATGCGTCATGAATGATGATATGATGTTTGTGAATTTAAAAGATAATTTTGCGAGTCAAAAAAGTCTCATTTTGACGTAGTATCATTTAGTTTTGTTTGAAACCGCTCAGTGAACTACATCTCTCGTCTCGGACAATATACGTCACCAACACTACCTAGCTAGCTAACTTAGCTATGTTCCACGTACAAATGTAACGTTATCTGACCTAATGTGTTTTATCTAGCAGCTCCTGGTCTTTTTATCAGCTGGGAAGAACGAGCGAGACTCGTCGCTCGTACAAAACACACAGGCATCGTAGCTTCAGAGAGAGTACATCATTTACGCGGCTTTTTGGGTGTGTAGTCTTTCTAACAACAAACTCGTCAAACTGTGACTTTCTTAACTTGCAAAATGATCTTTTAAATCGACAAACATCATACTGTATGTGGGATTCGTGGCGCGATTCAAGCGGGAACAAAAAAATATTTGTCTCTTGCGTTGACTATCGTACATATTTTTTATTTCCAAAATAAGGTCCCGTGGTGGTCCACCGGAAGAGGAGGGACTTTGCCTCTCTATAAAATTGAGCATTTAGTACCTTTAAAAAAATGTAGGTAATATGGAGCGATTAATGTATGTTATTGTGTGGGAGCTACGGAAAAGTGCTATCGCATTGGAGAATGGACGAAGAAAAAAAAAGCTATCGCAGTGGATAGGAGAACTGATTAGATGAGTATAGATTAGACCATTTTAAAGCTATCGAGCAAAAACGTCACCCTGGGCTCCCCAGAGAACTCATTATGAGCTAATCCTGCATGTCACATAGCTCTCCTACTCCGGGAACGACGAGACTTTAGTTCCCACATCAAACAGCCACACTGTCACCACACCCGTCAAAGCATACTGAGGAGCTGACGTCTGCGCAACTGCTGGGCTTGAATGATAGGTGGAATACCATTAAGCTTACAGCGTGGAAATAACAAGGCCAGCTCGTATTGAGTGTGGATCATAGCATCGGATGGTGATGATCCTTGTTTCTTTTTCAGTTATGAACATTCAGACGAGAGATCCTTTCCATTTTTTTTTCTCTTTGAGCTCTTTTTTCTAAAGCAAGCGTTTAAGCATACATTAGTTTGTCTGTGTATGGAGTTCTAATACAAGTAGGGGTGTAACGATACTTTTTTACAACGATACGATACGATTTCCATGGTTCCGATACGATTCAGGACGATATTTGGCTCATCTAGAGCGATACGATACGATTCAATGATTTGAAATCGATACAGTAACTTTTTTTTGGCCAAAAATTCAAACAGTGTGACTGTGAAATAAATATCTGATACTGGTCAGGATTCCTAAAAGTTTTTCTTGTAAGGAATCAGGGATAAATTAATTATGGATATAAACAAGTAAACAACGTTTAATGGCAAATACATACACCTTTTATTTGAAAAGTAATAAAAAGTGCAACTGCAGGACCTGCTGATTCAGTTCTCAAGATACAAGGCAGTGCAATATTTAACAAAAAATAGAATCAATCAACTTCTATTCAAGTTAAATGAACAGTGGTTTAACCTGCTGCTTCTGTCCTCATTTTCAATATAAACTGTAGAGCAATAATACAGAGATCAACCGCTGATAGTGATCAACCGCTGATAGTGATCAAACAGCTGATAGTGATCAAACAGCTTGGGACAATAATCATTCTTATACAAACACTGTTTAAATAATCTACTTATAATAATCGAGTAGTCCACCTATAGAGTTCATTTGGGCTCTTTTCATACATGAAAACATCTGTAGAAACATTTTAAAACTACATTTGACTAACGTTAGTCGAATTTCTGCTTTACCGTCTGGATACGTGAGGCTGACGCTGCGTGATGCACATAGAGTAGATATCATGACGGGGAAAAGGAAAGTAATTTTCTCTGAATGAAAAAACGACACTGCACGGGGAAAGCGCCTGTGGGTGAAGCCGCCCTCGTCTCATGCAGACCGGTACTCATCTCCCTCCAGCCGCTACCGGGTGAGAGAGGAGTCCTCGGTTCGACGGCATGCACGCCATGGAGGCGTGCTCGCGTTGATATAATCGTTTTTTGCGTTTCAAAACGATTTTATATCGATATACGTCTCCCGTGAAGGACAACTTGCTGAGTACCTATCGATGTAGTTGTATCGTAGGAATATAAATCGATACGTTGATATAGTAGATGAATCGTTACACCCCTAAATACAAGTGTTAAAATGAAACCGATTTTTTTTTTTTTTTTAGTTCTCTGGCTTGTATGCATGCAATAGATGGGCTCCATTAGTTAGTCGGGTCACCTCTAGCCAACTCAAAAACAAAAACACTCTACTGTTCAGTTTGATCCCATTGATTTAAAGAGACTGTAACTTTTTCTTACGTGCACGCGTGTGGCTACGCTGTTCAGACAAGACTCCAACACAAACTACACGGAAGCACCAAAACCACAAAATTCTATCTAGTGAAGCCCGTCTTGAAAAACACTGCTGGCCGCGGTCGGAGGACGCGGGGGAGACTGTAGCTTTCGACCTACTGTACTATGAGGGGGGGTTTTTTAAATCTTTTTTCAACATACTATACGATGACTTTTTTTTTTTTACATACTATACTATTACTTTTTTCGACATACTATACGATGACTTTTTTTACATACTATACCATTACTTTTTTTCGACATACTATATGATCACTTTTTTATATAGTATGAGGTTTTTTTTTACTCTTTTTTGACATACTATATGACTTTATTTCGACGTACTATACTATGAGTTTTTTTCATGATATCTCGAAAAATGTCATAGTATAGTATGTGACCTCGTCGTTACCTCCTTTCACTTTTTCAGGTTAGTCAAAGTAGCACTTTGGTAACAAAAATAGTTTTGAATCAAAGTCTTTACTGCTGTAATCTGACACTAGATGTTTACAGTCTAGCATGGGGGGGTTCTCTGTTGTTCTATCTCCCTTTGTCGCCATCGCTCCCTGCATTGTTTGAAAGTGCCAGTTGTATGCCCATCTGTGCTTGGGGCCAGTGTTGGGGGTGGAAAGCCAGCTAGCATGTTTACCAGCTCCACGGTTTGTTTTTGGCTACAGTGTGTATGCAGATATACAGTGTGCATAAAGCCAGCCTTGATGTCTGATGGTGAGCTAGCTTGCCAGGATGAAAGCCTGGTGTGTTGTCTTCCAAGATTTAAAATGTTAATGTAGAAAATATTTACAATCGGGATTAGGTCTTTTTCTTTTTTCCTTCTCTTGTGAACCGATTAACACGCAAACACTTGCATTTGCTTAATCTCCCCATGTGGGCTGCATCCAAATATACAGTACATATATTTATCTATCTGCTAGGGTCCTTGGGTTTGCTCGCTCACCTTTTTTCATGCAGCTCTTTGCTTTGCAGTGTCGCAGTATATTCATGTGTCTGTTCTTGTCCCTTTTTAGCTGTTGGAGTCCACAGATGTTAAGGAAGATGCAGTCCTGTGCTGTTCCATGGAGGTATGGTCCCCCTATGCAAACACAAACACACACACAGTTAAGGCTGATTTGAAATGTGACAGCTGGGCAACAAAAGTAAATGCAGTAAAACATCTGAACGACTGTATGTAAGAAAGAGATTCCACCTATTGAAACCCATAAAGCCTGTATGTTATTTAAATGCACAGTACATGCTGGAGTAGTCTCCATTATGTACAATCTCAAACACATATCTTTGATATTCTATGGCAGTCTCCTGAGGGTTATGAATAATAAAGTGCCGGTGAATTTAAGTAGAACTATGGATTTAATCAGAGTTAGGTCCAATGTAGAATAGCAGAAAGCTCTCACCAGCAATGATATGAAAATAAGAGAGAGGTAACACAACAGAAAGAGCAAAGACAGGTGAGCTCTGGTTTGCAAACAGCTCCAAGATGCTCGCAAACACAACCACATCCTTCGCAGTCTTGATTACCACGCACACATCTTTGTGGCCAGAGGGTGTGTGAACTTCTGCTGTCTGACTGCATCCGCAGTAACAAGGTGCTAGACATTGTGTCTTGCTCTCTGTAAGGGACACACACGCTTTCTCTGACCTCCTGTCTCCTCACGTTCCTCCCTCCCTCCCTCTATCCCCTTCTTCTCTCCACCAGCTGCAGAGCATGGGGCGTCTGCTGGAGGAGCAGCTCCCAGAGATGATGACGGAGCTTCTAGCAGCCGTCAGGGACAAGATGCTCAGTCCGGCTGAATCTCAGCTGACCCGCTCTCTCCTCATGGAGGTCATCGAGCTGCACGCACACCGCTGGAGCCCCCTGGAGGCTCTCACCACCCAATACTACAACCGTACCATCCAAAAGCTCACCACCACCACTGCCTAGGTGCCAGCTCCCCACAGGAGGAGAGGAGACAAGCCCTCGCCCCCCCTCCCTGATGCCCTTTGGAAACATTTTCCATTTGAGCATCAATCTGCTGTTCTAGTTTTACCAAAACACAGGAATTTAATATTAACGTCACTCTCTTAACTAAATACATGCTATACGTGGGTTTTTGAAGGTAATTGTATAATTCGCTAATTTCTCCAAGATAGGGTGACCACTGCCACAAACAAACCGTACACTATCCAACAATCAGGTGGCCCCGAGCCATCAAGGCAACACTACATGTGGCGTTCAAACAATGAGAAGCATATTTGAGCATTGTATATATGGCCAGTAGGGACATGCTCGGCCACAAGGAGTCCGGGAGCTTCGCCTGGCTGCGGCCGCTGAGGGATAAAAGGAGGGAACAGACAAGAGAGGGGTCACGCAGGGGAGAGGAGGAGAGGGCAGCAGCCTGCCCGTAGGGAATAGAGAGATCCGTACCCAAAGATGAATGGAGGGGGGGGTAGGGGGGTCAGGGTAGTCCGTGTCAGTCTCTTCATTGTGTTCATTTGCCCACCACCCTCCCCTTCTCTCTGTCTCTCTCTCCTCCCCCTCCTCTGTCTCTCCGTCAGCCCCTGGGGTCTGTGTGGCTGATAAAAGAGAGGAGGAGGAGGAGGAGGCAGAGAGCAGACACGGTGCTGTCTGTCTGGGCCGTCTGCCCCGCCGGGCCAGGGACCAGGTCAAAGGGCCTCGCTGTGGAGCTCCCCAGCTCCCACAGCTCCTCCCCGCCTTTGTCTCCCCAACTCCACACCCCCCAGCAGGGAGCCTTTTTGTGGGGATGAGACAGCGGGCCTGCTGGGCCTGGCTAGGCTGAGGATAAGGATCAGGCTGGCTAGAGTAGGGTGGCAGATGGCTGCTTGAGCCCATGTGAGACGACACACCCCTCTGGCAGCCCTGCTCCCAGAGCTCGGCCCAGTGTCACCAATAGACGCAGTAGAAATATTGCAGTTGGAGGGGGGGGCGGGGGGCAGCATTAGAAAAGCATTAAAACAAACTGCTGTCTGATAATTCTTTTGTTTTTGTCCGACAGGGGAAGGTCTCTTCTCCTCTGTTAAGCCGTGCATGTACATGCTTTGTTAACGTCATCTTTGATATTATTATTATTATATTATTTTTTTAATCATTTAGTGTTTTTACTGTCGGTTCATTTTGAAGTCTTGTTTTTATGATAACATGTATGTATGAGGTATTAGTGGTAGGCCTTATTGCACAGATTTGATTTGTTTTGCACTGTTTTGCTTTACAATTTAAAAAAAAAAAAAAGCAAAAGTTTGAATTTGAATCAGTGCTTGTGGATTAATATTAAAAATCCCAATAGTGAGACAAATGGGTTGAGCATAGTGAGGGATTTTAGGATGTTTTAATGGACTAGTGGCCTTGTCATGTATCCATCTTTATAGGAGCGCTCTTGTTGCGAGGCCTGCAGGGTCGGCGGCAGCAGAGGGCACGCTGAGGACTAAACTCTCGGACTTATTCGCATCATTCTGTTGCTGAAGAAAAAAAACAAAACACATTTGAACAAGTGAAAAAAGTGATGTGACAACAAAAAAAGAGCATGGCACACAGAGAAACAGAAGTGAAATGCTTCTTTAAAGTGTTCTCCAACTCAAGCCATTCTTTGCAGTGGACATTTTGCAAGTGTTTAATATTGACTGTATTTGCTTTCTTTTTGAGGAAAATGACAACTATTAACCTGTGTATTTGAAGATGACAATGACAAAAAGAAGAAATCTTATTGTATGACCTCATTAGCTAGTCATATGTGACCCTTATTCCAGCTAACGTGTGTACTATGATATTGACGTACCAAGCCAATCATGTACCATTTGTAAATGGGCTCTATATATAATCTGCATACACTATATTTACAAGTATTTAAACCATTGGAATAGAGGGGGGAGAGTGCAACAGCGATGTTACACACAGGAAGACTGTGGTTGTGTGGCTAGAGTTTGGCCTTCCCATGCATTTCTATCAGGAGGTAGTTCTTTGTTTGGGAGTAGTCACACATACATATGCACATGCATACATATTCTTAGTTTCCCATTGAATCTCTGTGGGCAGTTTTAAGTGTTTTTATATTATTTTCTCTGTCTTGCATCAAGAATTAAGAATCCTGTGTGGTAGAAACACACCCCAGAAGATTAGTTAGATGAGAAGGGTGACTCAAAGCTCACAAATGTTTTTGGAGGTGCAGCCTAATCGTCTGTTAAGTGTGTCTGCTTAAGAAGTGATTTTGTTTTATTGTTTTGTTTTTTTGTTGTCTTTATTTTGTTTCTAGGTTTCTATTTAAATTATATTTAGCTCATTTATATATCTATTTTCCCATCTGGTGGGCTTTCAAGACATCTGAAACAGTTGTGATACCCAGCTTGCTGTGTAAGTGTGGTATTACCGTGTTTTAGTTTATGAAAAGAAGAAATACCCATCGGTGAGTTTCCATTATGCAAAGAGCGACTCGCTCTCGCAGCAGATGGGGGCAGGTGGGGATTGCCCCCCCGCCCCCCACCCCCCACCTCGTCTGTGGTACTGGAGCCTCCCCCACCCCGCGTGCCCTTAGACCCCTCTGCTCGGGTCACATGACTCACTCGACAATTGAATGAGACACCCCTTAATTTGCATATTCTTATGAATATTGAAAAACGAGGCTCTGGTCAGCACACAGACAAGCTGTAGGTTGGTAATAGTGGGTCATCTTGTGAACTCTCGTTTGTTTTGTTTTTCTAAGCAACTGAAAAATAAACTAACAGGGAAAAAAATGATGTGACGGAACAAAACTGTGGTGTGTCTTTCTGCCTGCTCACTTAACAGCACAGTCGCATGGAAGTCAGGGTGGTATCATGAAGATATTCAGACATCACAAAGGAAACACAATGGTGCAGGCACCGCTTCCTCCGTCATTACCAGATAGACTGCGTAACTAATCTTGGCACCGCAGTAGGTCATTATACTAACAATTCATACATGCGCACACTGGAACTCCTCATTTACATGTCTTCGCCTTTACATGGTCACACATTAAACAGACCACACTTCAGAATTTTAACAACCGTGTGCGTTGCAGTCTGTCCTTGGCCGGTGATTTGCCTTTGGTTAGCCCCTGACACATGCCTGGGGCTCCCCGACTGTGGGCATCCCAACGGGAGCTCTCAATGCCGGGGTTGCCTCCCCAATGAGGACCCCCGTCCCTAGAACCTATAGGACGTCCTTCAGCACTCGTCGACATCAAACAACGTAATCCCATGCGTCAGAATATTTAAATCCATTTGACAGTGTGATCCACAATTTAAAATTACCATCAACACCATGAGAAGCTTTGTTTAGTTGCGAGATAGATTTATGATGATGGTTTTCTTTCATCTAGAATCACAACACAAGTGTCTTTTTAATGCAGTACAAACAGGGACAATAGGGAAGATGTTATACAGCAGTGGACCAACTCATGCAGCTAAAGCAGCGTAAAGAAAGAAAGAAAGATTTAGTTACTGTAGTGGAAAAATAGAGGGGGAAAATAAGGAAGTGGGAAGAAATGGTGACAGATGAACTGAAATGAAACGTGTACATACATATATATCTATATACTGTGTATACATATACACCGATCAGCCATACCATTAGGACAGTATGGGCACCCTGAGCGGTCTGCGGCTACGCAGCCCCATACACAACAAACTGCTCCTCACTGTGTGTTCTGACACCCTTCTATCGGAACCAGCATTAATTTTTTCAGCAGTTTGAGCTCCAGCAGCTCTTCTATTGGATTGGACAACACAGGCCAGCCTTCGCTCCCCACGTGCATCAATGAGCCTCGGGTCTGATCCTGTCGCCGGTTCACCTTCCCTGGACCCCTTTTGGTAGGTCCTGACCACTGCAGACCGGGAACATCCCACAAGAGCTGCAGTTTTGGAGATGCTCTGACCCAGTCGTCTAGCCAGCACTATTTGGTCCTTGTCAAAGTCGCTCACATCTTTACGCTGGCCCATTTTTTCTGCTTCCAACACAAAGTTCAAAATGTTCACTTGCTGTCTAATATCTATCTTTAGTATAGTATGTCGAACAACAGTCATAGTATAGTATGTTGAAAAAATAAAAAAAAACTTTTTTTCGGCATACTATACTATGACTTTTTTTTATTTATTCGACATACTATACTATGACTTTTTTAAAGAATGTCGACATGCTATACTATGACTTTTTTTACAACATACTATACTATGAACTTTTTTTCGACATACAATACTATGACTTTTTTTTCGGCATACTACACTATAACTTTTTCGACATACTATACTATGACTTTTTATTTATTCGACATACTATACTATGACTTTTTAAAGAATGTCGACATACTATACTATGACTTTTTAAAGAATGTCGACATACTATACTATGACTTTTTAAAGAATGTCGACATACTATACTGTGACTTTTTTACAACATACTATACTATGACTTTTTTACAACATACTATACTATGACTTTTTTACAACATACTATACTATGACCTTTTTAAATTTTTTCGACATACTATACTATGACATACTATACCAAGTAATAGTATAGTATGCCAGAAAATTAAAAAGGTCACAGTATAGTATGTCGAAAAAGTCATACTCTGTAGAAAAAGTCATAAAAAAGTCATAGGCTGCTGGTATGTAAAAAAAAAAAGTCAGTCTGTTGAAAAAAGTCAACAACACCCTACAGGCGTTTCTGAGCTACTGCATTCACAAGAATGGGAGGATTGTGAGGTCACAGTGACCTTGACCTTTAACCTTTGACCACTAAAATCTAAGCAGTTCATCTTTGAGTCCAAGTGGACGTTTGTGCCATATTTGAAGAAACTCAAGCTGTTCCTGAGATATTGCATTCACAAGAATGGTACGGACGTGAGGTCACAGTGACCTTGACCTTTGACCACCAAAATCGAATCAATCCATCCTCAAGTCCAGGTGGACGTTTACACCAAACTAGAAGAAATTCCTTCCAGGCGTTTCTGAGATATCGCATTCACGAGAATGGTACGGATGGATGGATGAGTAGACAACCTGAAAACATAATGCCTCCAGACATAACAATAAAAAGGACTGTAAACTATATGGATTGGCGTAGGCTGTTATTATTGCTACGTTTAAAAAAAAAAAAATGTTTGCAAAGATTAAGAATGGACTACAGCTGAAATGACTCGTCAAATTAAGACAATTTATCAACAACTATCCTTGAATTTGTGAAGAAAACGTGGCGCACATAACAGTATTTTTACACTCTGGGATTGATTGGATGATTCTTGCCAAAATGCATCTTGGGAGACTTAATTAACTTCTAACCTGAATATTTTATGTATTTAGACTTGAACCTTCAACTTTTTACCAAAGAATCAGATATTTTCCAACAGTTTTTTTTTCTTTTTCTGATGGACATTTTCCCATTATTTTGAACATTTCATAGACTCAACAATTGCTTCATCAAGAAAATTATTAGCAGATTAATTGTTCATGAAAATAATCGTTAGGGTGTCCCTAATATGGACTACAGGGTTAAATCTGATCACGCGTGCTTCATGGCGCAGTATCATGACTAGAGCTTTGCCCACTTTCTCTGCTAGTACTGACGGATGAATGGATTTGTGTTCAGGGTGACTCACATTGTTTGAGCCAGACAAAAGCAGGCAGCATCCCAGCTGGCCTTGATGACGAACCAAAGACGAGGAGGGAGGACACTCGCATTAAGATAACTGCTTACACACTCACCACACACTCTCCCACAAACTTAAACAACACAAGCGCCAGCAGACCCCGTGTTCAAGTATCTCCTTGTCTCGTATCTTCAGTTGTCTGATGGCTCACACATTGTGTTGTTCAGACCTTTATGTTGTGCCCTCCTGTCTGCATAGTGTGAGTCTTTCTGTGTTTGATCAGTACTGCAGAATCTGTTCCGTTTGGTCCGAGGGGTACAGAGGCCAGATATTGTGTAAAACAAAGTGGAGTTGAAACACACAAGCATCCCCAGATGTTTTCCTACAGTACGTTTGCTGTGGGAGAAATCAATAACTGTGGGCTACGGAGTGGTTTTAGCTCGCTCTCTTGACCTTTCCATCTCAGCAGCAGCTACTGGGCTGTAGTTTATTTTACTGCCCAAAAAAAACAGATTCTATCTCAACTATATTTGGATTCAGACATTTCAGTTGTATCATGTACTGATTCTGGAGTCTAATGTGGCCCTCTGGACTACATTTACTCATTAAATGTTTTAGTATCACTATTTCTTTATGGCCAAATTAAATCTGTGTGTCATTTCCACCTACAGTATATACCTTTACATTCTGTACTCTAACTCATTTTTCATTGTTTATAAAATACATTTACAGTGTCAACTGAGCCTGACATTATCTCTTGTCCTGGCTAAAGTAAGACCAACAAATAACCACATTATCTGAAGGATTTATTATGGGATAGTTTTTGTACTGTAGTAGTGTTGTTAGAGAACGACATGAAGCAAGGCATAACGTAGCTATTGATATGAAAAACAGTCGGCTGCTGGTCAATAAAACCCCAGAATATAAAGAAATGGTACCAACTTAATGACTAGCATAAAAACTATTAGGCCTATTTCTTGGTCACAGCAGCCCAAACACACACTTTGTCTCAAAATGTTTTTGAGGTTTTTCTCAGGAAAAGAAAGTTTTTCGAGTAAAAGTAAAAAACGTCATCTCAACTAGAGCGGAAACTGGAAAGCTGTATTCCTGCTTCCTGAACTGGCAGTGGAGGAAATTATGTCATGACCTGCTCACTTCCTGAATGAACTGTTTCAGGGCCCCTTTTTGGTGAAGCACCTGCTGAGTCAGTAAATCACCAAATTATTGGTTTGTGGAGGCTGTGAATGGATCGCATCACCATTAATTCACTTGTGCCATCAGATACTGGGTGGATCTATTGAGCTTAGAACAGTTCACAAGCAAATTCAGACACCCATCAGTCTGCACCTCCATTCTAAAAAAAAATATTTTCTAATCTATTTTGGTGAAAACATACAGTAGATAAGATATTAGATATAGATGTTAACATTTTTTTTTTAAGTAATGTTTGCCTGTAATTGAGTCGTGAAAGTCTTATTTTCTTAACACGTACTGAATGACAAATGTTCTTGTGCTGTGAGATAATTTGAACCTCTTTCAAAGCAACTTAATATCAGAATTTTCCAGAATTAAGTGTATTTTTTCTTGACTCAAGTGAAACAATCTGCCTTATTATTGTCTTGTTTAAAGATAATGGCACTTATTTCTAGAAAATTCTTGAAAGAAGTTGATTTGTATCAGAAATATGCACTGGCATTTTGCAAGCTGCATGGAGAGGGGGGGGGGGGGGCAATCATACTCAGGCAGCTTGGCGGAGGTCTGCGCTCTCCGAGTGCCATTCTAGTTTTATTATAAAAGGAGACTACTAGAAGAGTCCACACTGCCAGCAGCGCTGTGAGGCTGTCCTTAGGCACAGTGGTGAGCTAAATGCTAATGTAAACATGCTACCATGCTCACAACGGCAATGCTGATGTTTAGAATGTTTGCTGTCTTAGTTTAGCATGTTAACATACTAACATCTGCTAATTAGCACTTAACACAAAGTACAACTGAGGATGATGGGAATTTGGCATGGATGTGTAAAGAGAACTGGATACAGCGTTGTAGGCAGGCTCCCGTTCATTCCTATTAGAGTTGCTCAGTGGCGCATGAAGCCAAAATGGCTTGACTGCAGAGTGATAAAGTACCCGGATCTTCCGCATCCATTGGGCCCATTGAGCAGGCGCAGTAGCGTTTTCTATAACTACGCCTCCCAGCCCTCGGTCTGGGGCTCATTCACATTAACGGAGGAAGAGAAACAACTCTAGATTCAGGTATTAGTGCATTTTTTGCAACTTTTAGGACCTAATAATTTAAATAAGGGCTATTCAAGTGTTCGTACTGAGAAGTTGATTCACCTCAAAAAACATTATCCACTGATTTACAGACATCTCTTTCCCAATGTAAGTCTATGGGGAAAAGTCTTTTTGGGCCCAAATGGCATCACGTGACGGACACAGAAGTTGCAATTTCACCGTTTGGCCACTACGAAAATTTGCTTCGAATCACGGCGCTCTTCCTGGGGGCTTGGTATTTGGTTATATACCAAAATAATGGATACAAAATGTTACCAAAGTCAGTCGGCTTCATCATCTGGGGACCATTAATGACTGTACAAAAAATGTCATGGCAATCCATCCAATAGTTGCTGAGATAACTGAGTTTGTACAGAAGTGGTGGACCCAACAGACCAAAAATTGTCTCCTAAGACTCGCCAATAAACTAAAATGACTTGATAAGATGCAAATTTGTCTACACTGTACAGTGCAATGTTGAAAATAACGTTGTGCCATCCCAATCACTCCACTATTTCATTCATACATCATGGATAGAGAGAGAAAAACAACCATTCATTAGTGTACTAAAACACAAACAGGGACCAAATAACTCAAGGATGTGTACCTCAGTAAAGCACCAGCCATTTCGGCCCAATGAATCACAGAACATTATTTCTCTGAAAGAAATATGAATTGCACACTTTCATGTACGCCAGTGACATGTCTTAAAACAGCTCTGCTTTGAGGTGAGGAAACATGACGTATTTGTTGTTCGGGAGCATGTGTGCCCTTGCAGCGGCCTGGCTGAGAAGTGTGCTGCAGTAGGCTTTTCTCACTTTGTTGCTGCCAGCAGCAACACACACACGCTGCCAACGTCAACATACGGATCTTTATGCAGGGAGAGAAGAACGAAGGTGAGGGAGAGGGGAAAATAAAGGAAATGAAGAAACTTCAGAAGAGGATAACAGAGAGGAATCAGTAGTTTATGTGGAGAGAAAATAAAGGCAGAGCGAGGGAATGATCTAATGGTTCCCCTCAGTTTCTCTCTTACAACATTCATCTTGGCTAAATGCTGTAATTTATGAGGAATGGCGGGTGTGTGTGTGTGTGTGTGTGTCATTTCCGAGCCTGACCAGACCAGCCACCCAGAAGTGTGTCTTCCTTTGTGGCTGACAAGCCGGCGTGAGCGAAGCTTCCGCTGTGAGCTGCACTCAGCGGCTGATCACTCAAGCAGAAATCAACATGCATACAAACACACACACACACACACACACACACATGTACACACCATAATTAGAGATGAGAAAGGGATATGAGTAGCATCAGTATGAGCCTCTGCTGCTAACTGGAGCAGAGGTGAACACACACATGCTGTACAGTGTACACACACACACACACACTGCAGCCGTTGGAGGTCGATGGAAGTGTCCGCAGACAAGCAGTGGGAAGTAACACCTGATGTCTTTGTTGCCAGGCTCCCGCCTAGCGACTGTCATTGTGGCAACCCACTGCGACAAGCACGACCCTGTTGCTAGGCAACCTGAACTTCTGTGACAGATAGTCGGAAAGTTCTGTGGTGAGAGCGAAACTGAAAGACAGAAAAGGAGAGAGGTACAGAGAACTGAGCAAAAAAAATAAAAAACAAGGAATAAAACACTCCATGAAGGTCTGTGGACAGTTTATCAAATGAAGCACAAAAACAGCAAGAACTGAAGTGTGTCTTCAACAAAACTGCTGCCTTCTCCTGCTTTTACAGACCCGCTGCCCTGCGTGCCAGCAGCCCTTTGATTTGTGAGGTGGCATGCTGTGCAAGGCGTGTTCCCAGTATACTGTGTGTGTGTAAACACACATAAAAGAGCTCAGCACACAGCCAGCGGATCACATGGAGTGTACAAGGTACTGCTTTGTCTGTGTCCATGCAGACTCTCCTCCACACACACACTGAACACATTCCCAATACTCAAACACATCAACTGAATACACCTCATCTACACAACCTGTTTCTTCAAACCCCTCCATGCAACATGTACATGTCAAGGTTGTGCGCTCCTCCTTGTTTGACCAGTTTGTACCATTTTATAGCAACATAACTAGCCGCAGTACAACTCACAGCACTTTTTAATGCACAGCAGCTACTGCATGTCCACAATTACCGGGGATAGATGTATCGGTGTTTCCGAGCTGCAACTTATGACTTAGTTTAGGTACCAATCAATCTATTGATTCATATGTTAATCAACAGATTCATCATTAAGTCTGTTAAATGTCAAGAATGATGAGAAATGTGAGTCATATATTACCAATTATTTGGGCTGTCAAAGTTAACACGATAAAAACACGTTAAAGAAATTGGTTTTAATGCCACTAATTTCTTTAACGCATTAACACAATCGATCTTTCAGAGGTTGTAGCGGGCTCAGTTTTAAAGGCAGAGTGAAGGTACTGGTATCATGAAACTATAAAATCTAAGGAATCAATCGGCACCAATCATCGGTGGTGTCATACTGAAGGATACTAAAGAACGCTCCAAACTCATGCTACATTTTGGTGAGGAAAAACTGTCATGGCCATTTTCAAAGGGGTCCCTTGACCTCTGACCTCAAGATATGTGAATGAAAATGGGTTCTATGGGTACCCACCAAGCCCCCAGGAAGAGCGCCGGTTGTCGAACACAACCTTCGTAGTGGTCAAACGGTGGTACTACAACTTCTGTGTCCGTCACGTGATGCCATTGGGCCCAAAAAGACTTTTCCCATAGACTTACATTGGGAAAGAGATGTCTGTAACTCAGCGGATACATTTTTTTGAGGTGACTCAACTCCCCAGTACGAACACCTAAATACCCCGTATTTAAAAAATTAAGTTTTTAAAGTTGTAAAACGTACCAATAGCTGAATCCAGAGTTATTTCACTTACTCCGTTCATGTGAATGAGACCCAGACCGAGGCTGGAGCGCAAGCTGTGACGACGGCGTGATGTTGGAACCCCCTGACCGAGTCATGTGACAGAGCGGACGCTACTGCGCATGTTCCATGTGCCCAAGATCCGGGTACTTTTCCAGACGGAAGTCGAGCCATTTAGGCTTCATGCGCCACTGAGCAACTTTCATAGGAATGACCGGGGCCCCGCCTCCAACGCTGTATCCAGTTCTCTTAATACATCCATGATACCCAAAAGTCTCCCCTTTACAGACATGCCCACTTTATGATACTCACATGCAGTTTGGGGCAAGTCATAGTCAAGTCAGCACACTGACACGCTGACAGCTGTTGTTGCCTGCAGTTTGCTATGTTATGATTTGAGCATATTTTGTATGCTAAATGCAGTACCTGTGAGGGTTTCTGGACAATATTTGTCATTGTTTTGTGTTGTTAATTGATTTCCAGTAATAAATACATACATACATTTGCATAAAGCAGCATATTTACCCTCTCCCATGTTGATAAGAGAATTAAATAACTTGACAAATCTCCCTTTAAAGTACATTTTGAACAGATAACAAATGTGTGATTTACTATTTTAATCAATTGACAGCCCTGGTAATAATGTATTTCATTTAACGTAACCATCGTCATATATTAGAGTCTTGACGATTAATTGCGATTAATTTGGGATTAACAGTGATTAACTATGGACAATTAAATATTTTAATCAATGGACAGCCCTAATTTTAAATTAAAATGTTGATATCCAAGCCCAAAATTGTCCATACATGTGTGCATTATATATTGTAGTATAATAGTGCTAAATAATGTTACAAGTCAAGACTGTGGCAGATCTGAGTCTCCAGCCCTCAGTTGTTGTTTTCTTTTTTTAATTATTTGCTGATCCACCAGGAGGATCTGGAGAATTATTTTTAGAAAACAAATAATGTCTGGACCTCAGTTGTCATGGTGAAACAGAGGCATGATTCTATATCCACAAATTAAATAATGCCTTGAGTGAATAATGTTTAGTCTGACAGAAAAAAAGATTTGTGTCAATTCCTACACTGTGTATTTGAATGTGTTGAAGGTCTGAAGCTGCATCAATACATATAAATTGGCAAATCCTGAGCCATGTTTATACAGTAGTGGTATGTGTGAGGAGTCACTGACATTTCAGGAGCTAAGACAAGATGTTAAAAAAAAAAAAATCAGTATAACCTGACATGCCTAATAATGGCCAAGGATGATTCAGAGGGTTAGGCAGTGGCAGTGCTACACCACTAAATATAACTGTTAGTGTCCAAACTCTATTAGTATTGGCATTGTGTGAATACTTGTGATGTGTGAGTCAGAGTGATTTTGACTGGTGAGTGTCATACGCCCACGAGTTCCGGGAATCGCTGTAGTCGCTCTGTCTAAATGATGCTGCATTACAGGGTGTTGTACTACACAATCCATTACAAGTAAGGATCTATTCATTTGTATTTGTAATCCTATGTGTCAATCTCTCAATATAAACATTTCTAAAAAGAGATTGCAGTGAGCCTGTGCAACTAGGGATGTCACGGTACCAGAAATCTAGTAGTCGATACCAATACCAGTGAAATTACCAATTCGATACCGATACCACGGTGAAAAAAAAAATCCCATATAATTCAACACGCACTCCTTTATCAAAACATTTGAACATTACAAAAAACAGAAGCATGTAGCCTTTAAGTAATAAATCAAAAGAAACGTCTATTAACATTGTAAAACAGAACAGTGGCATGTAGCCCTCAAGTATTTAAAACCAACAATACTGTCTGGATGTCTGTCTTTGAGGTGCTTTGCTAAATTGGAAGTATTTCCTCCTTTGGAAAGAAAAGTACGACGGCACCGTTACTGCACCGCATACTGTTTTTTGCGAATTTATTATTACTCCTTGTAAATCCGCCTCGAACGCAAAGTACTTCCATACCGGACTCTTGCTATTTGTTTTGTCAACTCCTTTTTGAGGCGGAGGTAGCGCTGCAGCAGCTGCCATCTTTCACGTCTCGTGTTGTTTTTTTCCGTGCCGTTACGGCGTTCTTCTTCTTCCTTCATTTCACGGCAGATGAGAACATTTGTAAGCGTATACTGCCGCCATTAGATCCGGAAGAATCTCCAGTACCTCTGCTCTGGTACCAAATAACCATTACAGGCATCGTTCGGTACCTTGGGTATTGAAGAAAACGAGCATTGTCACATTTTTTTAATTTTGGTACCGAGTTGGTACCGAAGTATCGGTTCTCGTGACATCCCTATATGCAACTTTTGCTTGGACCAAATGCAGGATACAACTTCTAGTGAGGTGTCCTGCTTCTTATTTTACCGCTGTTACAATATCTTTATCGTTATTGGTGACATACTAAAATGTAGCAAAAGCAAAGTTACACAACAATATCTACAGCTTTAGCAGCAGATGTGTATTGAACTAATTTATTTTTATAAAAGCTTGGTAACACTGGAAAGTAACACGGCAAACTTCATCCACACATTCTCACAAAATATGTGGTGCTAGAAGCTAGCGGATATAGGTACCACTCCTTGGGCTAGTTGGGGAACTACTGTTGCTGGTGAGCTAACCACTTACATGCTGGCCAGCCGGAAACATGCTAATGCTACTCACAGTTACTCTCCAAACTCACGCTGTCATTTACATTTAGCAGGCTAGTTAGCTCGGTGGCTAACGGGACAATAAATTGACAGAGTTTGTTCAAGCGGCGTATTTGTAAAATCCACTCCTGTTTTATGAAGCCCATATTATAATGTGCGTATCTGCAAGTAAGCGAGAGGCCGCGTGACGTCAATTCCGTCATCAGAGGGTGTACGTGTTTACGCGTAGGCGGACCTTAACTGTCTATGAACCATGTTTCTTTTGTGGAGCGGTTTATAGCCTACCAGATATGTCACAAGAACCGGTACCAAATTCGATGCCAAAATTCTGAAAACGTGACGATACTATTTTTTCTACAGTACCGCAGGTAGCGTAGGTACCGGGGATCGGGGCTCGAGACTAACGGCAACCCGAGGACGATAGAAAATTTCCCTGATAATGCTACACTGTGAACAAAAAATCGGTGTTGAAATCGGCAGGAGGAGAGCTAGCAACGTTAGCCGATAGCAGCCGGTGGGCAGCACAGTCTGGCTTGGCAAACAAATGGAGCTAAAAGCTAACGTACGGAGGTTGCATTGAGTTATATCATGATGCATTCAAGCTTTATTCAGTAAAAATGAGTATTGTACAAAGGTAAATTGTAATGTTATCATGATGTGTTCAAATGTAATCTTGTAAAATTTACTTTTTGGCGAGAAACTTGAGGAGGATCATCGAGTATTACCAATAAATTAGCAAAAACCAGTATGCAAACGGTAAAGGGGTGTATGTTGAAGTACATGGGATTTATTGTTTTGTTCTTGTTTTTTACCATGGTATCAAATTGGGTATCGAGAATCGACTAGAGAACATTTCTGGTATCTTGACATTCCTCTCGCCTACTCAGAAGATGTTAACTAAAAGTGGATGGTGCAAAACAGCTAATAAGCTATGATAGCTGTGTGTTCCCTCAAAGGTTAGCACTGTCAAGACTGTTTCCTATTGGTCAACGGCACAAATTTGGATGCTAAAGTTCACCAAAGTTGAACTTGACCTGAAACATTCATGCAGCTTTTGTTGAAATTAAATGATTTCACAGCTTAAATGTAACTGTTTTAAATGCTGGTGTGATCCAACCTCAAGACAGAACATGTTGTTGGATCATTAAATTTTTACATCGGCTTCCTTTACATTGCATAGAGAGATAAGAGAATTATGTTTTTCTTACGGTGCAGCATACAAAAAAGAGATAAATATCAAGCTCTAGACATAAAATATGGTGGCCTTTATCTACTTCTTCCTGTTCCAGATTGCAGGAGGCAGTAACACGTCACATCACAGCATGCAGGGCAACAAGCTGGACAGATAGCCAGTCCATCACAGGCTTAATACAGATAAACATACAACCACTTGCTAACGCTTTCACCTCTACCAGTAATTCAAAGTCCCCAATCCACTTGATTTGGACGGTGAAAGGAAAATTTGATTGATTTTATACCATCAGCCTGAGACTTTGTAAAACATGATAGTAATATCAAGCAACACAGAGACTGTTAATGAATGTGCTGTGGCTCAAGGCCAAGAGAAAAGAGAATAGGTAGCATAATTATACTGAGCTGAGAGCTCAGTTAATTCATCTAATTAAGAGTATTGTTGCAAGCGTATCAGCTCACCAGAACATGCTGAGTTTATTTGTACTAGCTAAGCTTTGAAGTCTGCTAACAAAAGAACAGTAAAAAGTGAATTAATATAGAAAAAACAATTGGCCAGTGTGAATTATTCACAATGTCTTCATTATTTTTGTCTATTTCCACTACAGCAGGTTAACTGATGTGAAGTCTTTTATCTTACAGTAGATCCAACACTGAAAGAGTTGTTTTCTTGTTTTTTCCCCCCTTCATCTTCATCTTACAGTAAATACAACATCCCCACCCCCTCTTTGTCTTCCCTGTTGCTTTTTTACTTCTACATAATAACGGCATGCCCATTTGGCACCTACAAGCACACACACACATACAAACGGCACACAGACATTAGGTACAGTAGGCGTCTTTACACGTTTAGTCTTCTGGTCTCCTAGTAACCAAAGTTGGTGCAGCGGTAGAGCAGCTGTCTGCTGTTTTATTAGCTGTCGTCTGACTGACTGACTGAGACCATGTCCACATTAGAGTGAATTTGGAAATGCATCTCTTCCACAACAAAGCTGGAACAAAGACTCATGTGGCAAACCTTTCACAATCATGGCTAACAAAATAAAGGTAAAACCTGAATAGATGAATGGAGAATCAAAATCAATGCAGATGCTTCCATGCTGTCGATTTTAGACCGACATGTTAAACAGCGCTCTCAAATACCATCATTAAAACACTCAATTTATACAATGTTCATACATTCATTCATTTCCGTGCTGGAATGAGATTGCCTAACTAAGCACGATGGATTCACAGTCAAACTGCATACATGTAATCCAACGCAATTTTATCTGATTGATAACAGCCTCACTGTTTACTAAGCGTGTGACGAAATATCGTGCTGCGAAATTTCGCGATATGAAACGTGACGATATGCGTCGTTGAGACGAAATACTGAATGGCGAAGGAGAGGCCAGACACACAGCCAGTAAAGATCAAAGTAAGAAAGCTGCACATGTTGATCGTCATCTTTTCTTGTAAAATGTCCGGTGGGAAAATGTCCTCACCGTCACATCCCTAGTGCTGGTGTGGTTAGTGCATTTGCAGCTTCCTACTCTCTAGCTTATATTGCGTTTCGGTGCGGCTGAACCAATAAAGGTTTTGCGATGACCTATTTGTCTGTTTTGTGGTCAAAGCGTTTTTTTTACTGTCCTACAGTTTGTTTGATAACAAATCAAGCGGTATGTTAATGTCAACTATGACACAATCAACACGTTCTCATTCCAGCTTCTCATACTGCTGCTTTGTCACGTCCCTTGCCGTCACTTAGGATTAGGCAACAGAACCACTTTGTTAGGTTAGCACTTAGTTACTACATTTATAAAGTGAAAATGAAACGGAACATTTTGAACACGGGGCACAAACAAACAGCTGATTGTAAACCTGAAAGTGAAACGTAACGCACGAGACACGAACAGCGGTCTCCTGGATGAAAGCCTTGTGTTGTTGGACTCATCCACCTCTCCTCCCTCCCGCACTGTGTGCGTCTTTTAGAAAAAAGACTACTTCACCACACTCCTGGCGCACTTTCTATAAGCATTTACATTGTGGTTAAGGGAAAGCACAGTGCTTCTCATACAGGTGCTAAAGGGTGTATTAAACGCCGATGGCCATGACAAAGCGTCTGTATTTGACGCCCTGGGAATGAGAACGGGCAGACATAATTGTTTTGACATTCAGTGTGGACAGCAAACTAAAAGATCTATCAATATGAACATAAAACCATACCACCAGAGGCTTCCTGCTGACATGTTGATCCTCTCCCTGTATCCCACTCTGAGCTCACATGACAAAAACAGCCCCGATGCCTTTTGGGAAACCCAGACAACACTGGCTGTCCAAAAATTTGACCGACTCTGTCTCTCATCCTCACAAACATTACACACTGTCCCTGGAGCCCCGCGGCCTGAAGCTCACCTGTCACACACTCTCCACAGCGAAGCAGCCACTCAGACACACGCCTCAACTGGCTTTGTCTGATGTCAGTGGGTGGTCAGTGGGTCACCATGTTAGTCATGTGGTGGCCAAACAGTAGTCAGTCCAGGGGGGTGATAGCAGGCTTGGCGACAACTATCTGGCTATGTTGCTTCCTGGCGGTGAATGCTCCATTGTGTCGAAAAAACTATTTGTGCCGACAGAGCCGAGATATCCACAACACACACTTTCTCCTTTATTTCCTCTGTATCGCTGTCCATGAATTCCTTTCTTTCTGAGAGAAAGAGCAGACAGTTCATCGTAATGCGTCTCTTTTTATAACAGTGTTTTCAGCACAAGGGCACTCAACGACGGCGGTGAAGAAACTTTCATTTTTCTCCCCAAATTTAATTTTCATGGTGTTAACCTGAAGAAAATATCAGCATGTTTTCAACAAACAAGAATTTCATTATCAACCTTCTAAAGTGTTAAGCTTTGAAGCGTTGAATTTCCATTACAGCATCTTTACGAGTCCCAGAGGTAACGATGTATATTACTGCGCCTTTATGACAATAATAATATGCTTAATGAGATCAGATATGATACACTCTATATGGCCTGGTGCTCCTCTTCTAAGAGTCACGCTTTTCATTAAATATGTACCTTTTTTTTTTTTTTACATTGAGCCATGAGTGAAATGCCAATACAATATATATGATAATTACAATGTGTGGGCTGGAGCATCTCTCACCTCTTTAAAGTCATTCATTATCCGTCTCCCCAGGTCTCCTATCTGTGCATCTCTGTACGTGTGTGTGAGGAGATGTGTGTGTATATGCTGGTAAATGCTTCACTTAATGTAATCTGTATGAAACACAGACATAATATTTCAGTCTGGCCTCTACCCTACCAAGAGTATCCAGTAGATGAGTGGGTGTTACAATAGTGTGTGTGTGTGTGTGTGTGTGTGTCAGAGCCTCCATGGCTGCACTTCAGACACGAGGCCCGCAGACAAAGGGCCATTCATCAACCCATTCAGCCGATCGCGAGGCCTCTCTTGGAGACACTGTGGGGCTGACGCCGAGATTGGTGGCACCGGGCGCTACAATAGTGACATTATTTGGCGTCAGCACAACTACGCCACGCTTCTTGGAAGAATGACTCAAAGCTCCAAATGCTGGAGACATGCACACACACACAAAAAAAGACGTGCACGAGTGTAGGATGGGTTTGTGAATCGATGTTGTGTGTGTGTGGAACTAGTCGAAACAAAGTAGGACATTGCTATTCGGAAAGCAGTCGTGATGGTGATGCCTGCTTCGTCTTCCCAGGAGCAGTAGGTGTTTAGAGGCAAGTTGTCTTGGTAACGGCATATTTCCCGTCTCACTCAAGGTGATCGACTCAGTTCTCACCTCTTCGCACATTCTCACAAACACTCTGTTATTTTATGGCGCGTCAGTGAGGAGCACATGGTACGACTCCCCAGCCTTTCACAGCCTCTGTGTGATTGTCATTCCGGCTCGCAAATCTCTGCTGCCTCCCAAGTTTGTTTTCCGTCACAAAGTGATGATTTTAAAATAGCCGTGGTAGAAAAGGTAACCCCTTTACAATAAGGTGAACAAAATCCCAGGAAACTAATGAGAAAGGATCACAAGGGGGACAAAAACTCCAAACATTTGGTGGTTTGCTAACGATTAGACGATTAATCTGTTGATTATTTTCTCGATTTATCGATTAAAATGTCAGAAAATGGTTAATAAGTGTTTCCCAAAGCCCGAGATGACGTCCTCAAGTATCTTGTTTTATCCAAAACTCAAAGACAATCAGTTTACTGTCACAGGTGAGTAAAGAAACCAGAAAATATTTACATTTAAGAGGCTGGAATCAGAGAATTTTAACTTGTTTTTCTTAAAAACATTCCTCAAATCATTTAATACATTATTAAAATAGTTGGCGATTAATTTAATAGTTGACAACTGATGGATTAATCGTTGACGACATCCAAAAATACAACAACCTATGCACAAAATGGCCGTGTAGAAGTGTTGCAGACAGCACTGGAGGTGTAACGATTCATCTACTACATCAATATATCGATTTATATTCCTACGATCCAACTACATCGATAGATACTCCACAAGTTGTCCTTCACGGGGGACGTGTATATATCGATCTAAAATTGATTTGCAAGGTAAATAATCGATTGTATCATTAATAAGAATTTGCACCTTGTATTTAAGCACGACAAACGTTATATGGATGTATTTTTTTTAGCACTTTTAATAGTAAAGCAATGTTAAACATTACTCCGGTTCATTTTCCCTGTGTTTCACGTCATCAACATGCGCCAGCAGCGCCAATCTCAGAAAAACGACAACAGAAACGAAGTAGGCGGGGTTGAGCCAGACGAGAGAGACATTTTCAATCCATGTTTGTGGTCCAGCGTGTGGAAACATTTTGGCTTTTACAAAAAGGGAGATGTCTTTGACAAGTGGCTCGCTGTTTGCAGAATATGCAAAGGCCAGATAAAATACAACGGCAACACAACCAATCTTACCAAGCACCTACTGAGACGCCATGGGACTCCTAATACCGAATGCCCAGGTAACTATTTGCCATTAATCGTTGTTTACTTGTTTACATCCATAATTAATTTATCCCTGATTACCTTACAAGAAAAACTTGGAGGAATCCTGACCTGCTCTGTTCAGTATCCAGCTATTTATTTCAAAATCACACTGACTGAAGTTTTGGCAAAAAAAAGTTACTGTATCAATTTCAAGTCATTGAGTCGTATCATATCGTATCGCGCTAGATGAGCCAAACATCGTCCTTGAATCGTATCGGAACCATGGAAAGTGATACGTATTGTAGTAAAAACGTATCGTTACACCCCTAGACAGCACAACTAATTGGTTTGTAATTGCTTTGGAAAACTGTCAATTACTTTTGTTTTTTATCGACCAATCTGAAAACTCATATTTGGTCATTGACAAACCCTTTAGACAATCAGATAGTCCTGATTGATTTTTTTAAATCTGATTTGTGTATTATTGACACATTCGTGCTGCGCTAGTTAAGGTGACACATTATTGGCCTTGATTGCTCATCATCCATACCTCTCCCAGACAGATTGATTAAGTTATTGATTGGTCACTATAAGAACACACTATAAAATGTCCTCCGGCATGTGTTTTGTCTTCTTACAAAGGCCCGATGCTATTGATCTTAATTATTAATAAAGCACACATCTTACACATGTGCATTTTAACACCGAGATCTAGGCATGTGGCGAGATAGGGGGATGGTAAAGGAGGTTGAAAGATGAGGAATGAGGGGATATTGATGAATGGAGGGTGAAAGAAGAAATGGAAAACAAAGAAGATCAGACATAAATTATTTCCCTCCTGATCTCCTTGAGTCAGAGAAGGAGAGACAGTGTGGTACTTTAATCCACCTTTTCCTCCTGTGTGTATTTACAGTGCAGTCTAACGTGTGTGGGGAGTGACTGCCTGGCCTGTAATTAAACTCTAGTTTGTCTTAACACTCACCTCAGAGCCAAGGGAAACACCAACGTGTCAGAATTAACATACAGGTGCAAGAACTTGTTCTGCCCTTTGAGCCACATGGGGCTCGGCTGATATATCCATGTCAACACACATATCTTAAACTGCAGGCTCACTAACAGAGGCTGAGGTGTATTTGAGTTTGCATTTAGAAACCTTTTAAAAATAAGCTGACAGAGGTGACCTTAAATCAAAAGACGTGCACTTGAATACCAGATGCCGAAGCAAGTAAATCAAGTGCCACTATTTTTTTTTCTTGGTAAATAGGACCATACTGGTTCACTATAAAATGTGTTTACTTTACATCGCTGCCGACCATTTTTGAAAGAATCTCTTGATTTGTTCATTTGGGCTGTTAAAGTTAACGCGATAACGCAAATTCGTTTTAACGCCACTAATTTCTTTAACGCATTAACGCAACTTGCGTTATTTCAGAGGTTGTAGTGGGCTCAGTTTTAAAGCTAGAGTGAAGATACTGGCATCATATGAAACTGGGTAACCAAAGGAATCATGTCATACTAGCTTGTCGCGAAGGAGGCTAAATAACGCTCCAAACTTACGCTAAATTTTGGTGAGGAAAAACTGTCATGGCCATTTTCAGAGGGGTCCCTTGACCTCTGACCTCAAGATATGTGAATGAAAATTGATTCTCTGGGTACCCACGAGTGTCTCCTTTACAGACATGCCCACTTATGATAATCACATGCAGTTTGGGGCAAATCATAGTCAAGTCAGCACACTTGGGCTTGAGTTTGCCATGTTATGATTTGAGTACATTTTTTATGCTAAATGCAGTACCTGTGATAGTTTCTGGATATTCGTCATTGTTTTGTGTTGTTAATCGATTTAAAATAATAAATGTATACATACATTTTGCATGTCTGTATTAAATACTTGACAAATCTCCCTTTAAGGTCCATTTTTAAAGATCAAAAATGTGTGATTAATTTGCGATTAATCATGGACAATCATGCGATTAATCGCGATTCAATATTTCAATCAATTGACAGCCCTAGTTTTTACTGATTTTCTACCTTTCAGGCAGCCTCTGGTTTGCATTTTTAAATAATGTAATTTTCTATTTTCTACTTTCTTGAGATAAGAAACCAATCCTTTAGTTTTTTGTAAAAGTTACAATAACCATTTCACACAGGAAAATAATGGCCAATGGTAGACCTAGCTAATAGAGTGGATTTTCATTGTGTTTTGAACACAATAGTAACCTGTGGCTGTCTGGAAAGTAGGAAATTAACCTTAAAGTGGAACTGAAATGTTTCTACTTCTCCGCCGCAGGCCGCTGCAAAACGCACTACCCCATTCAAAATGACTTGCGTTTTTGCTGCACCGCCTGAGCCCGTGTGAATGCAGCCTTAAAGTGGAAATGAAACGTTCAACCAAGTTAAGCTGGTTTACTAAAGGGATTTCCACTCTAATGAACCAGTTTCTAACAAACATGACAAATGTCAGCATTGAAGAGAAAAAAGAAGATCTGTGTCATCTTTCGTGACAACAGCGTCGCCCTGTTGCAGTACTCTAGCCTGTGACGTCACTCGGTTGGTTAGCTCAGCTAAGTTACACAGATACAACGGTAGAGACCGTGAAAGACGGAGACTGAGGAGACACGGGACAGAAGAAAACAAAAGGGGGGAAACTTTAGTATTGCTCCTGGATGTAAAGATGAGTTTTACAATGTTAAAATCAAGGACAAAACAGCCCATTTCATAAACTGATGCTGAAACAGAGATCAGTAATGTTACTGCAGCAGTGCTGCCTATAGTGACACTGGGAGAGCCCATCGACAGGCACCGAGTCCAGCTGACTGTCTCCCCATCTGCAGTCCTCTGACCTCACTGATCACCCGTTCTCCTCCTCTGCTGTCTCATTCAGACCGTTCAAAGACAGGGTCGCTAAGAAAATAAACACCGAAAGCACTACTTTATTCTGAAGCCCACGTTGTAGCGCTTGTTTATGTAACTTGCCGGTAGCTTCTGCTAGCTAGCTACCGGCTCAACATTAGCATCCGAAAACTCCCGTCGCAAAGTAAAACTCATCACCAAAGCAAATACTAGAGACATTATCTGCCTAATATTACCCGTGTTCTCCTTCAACTAACCAACTAACTACCTAACACGGTTAATACTCCCAAGCCGACGAGCACACAGACCAACCGCCCCAGTCTTGGCTCCGTGTGCGCATCGGCTTGAGAGTATTAACCGAGTTAAATAGTTATTTAGTTGGCTAGTTGAAGGAGAACACGGGTAATATTAGGCAGATAATGTCTCTATTGTTTGCTTTGGTGATAAGTTTTCCTTTGTGATGGGAGTTTTGGTCAAACGCTATAACATGGGCTTCTGAATAAAGCAGTGCTTTCTGTGTTTATTTAGCAGAGGAGTAGAGACAGGTGATCAGTGAGGGGAGGGAACGGGAGATGAGGAGACAGTCAGCTGGACTCAGTGCCTGTCAATGGGCTCTTTCAGTGTCACTATAGGCAGCACTGCTGCAGTAACGTTACTGATCTCCGTTTCAGCGTCAGTTTATGAAATGGGCTGTTATGTACTTGATTTTAACGTTGTAAAACTCATCTTTACATCCAGGAGCAATACAATAGTGGCCCCCTTTTGTTTTCTTCTGTCCTGTGTCTCCTCAGTTCTCGTCTTTCATGGTCTCTACTGTTGTATCTGTGTAACTTAGCCGAGCTAACCAACCGAGTGACGTCACAGGGTGGAGTACTGCAACATGGCGGCACTCTTGTCACGAAAGATGCAGGAAAGATGACACAGATCTTCTTTTTTCTCTTAAATGCTGACATTTGTCATGTTTGATAGAAAATGGTTCATTAGAGTGGAAATCCATTAGGTAAAGCAGCTTAACTTGGTTGAACGTTTCATTTCCGCTTTAAGGCGGCATTCACACGGGCTCAGGAGGTGCAGCGAAAACGCAAGTCCTTTTGAATGGGGGTACGGGTGCGTTTGGGCTGCGGCTGCGGCTGCCACAGGGGATGACAAAAAAAAATGCAGCGTCCTGCGGCGGAGATGTAGAAACCAAATCAACTTTTGTAGAAACGCAACCCGACGTCACGCTGCGGTGGCCAATCACGTAGCCATCCATCCAGAGTTGTACAACCCAGCCACGAGGGAACAAAAGACGTTAATCGTTGCAGTTAATGTGCCATTAAAGTGACTCACCCAAACCTCTGCACAACCCTGCGGAGAATCACCGCAACGCCTGATCTTGTGTGAATGCAGCCTGAGACTTATAGTATGCTTTGTAAAAATGTTGGCAGAAATGCAAAGCCTGCTTGATTTGTGGTTAACAGGCTAAAACTGGTCCATTAAATAAATCAATAAGAATTTTAACTGAAAATTGAATTTCAGATTTTTTAATCTGACACACAAGTCTAATTCTTGAACATGATGCATACAGTCAAAGATTTTAAAGTTTTTTGCCAGGCATCAACTTTCCTATTAGATGTATCAGACTTCTAAACTTTTGGTAGGAGCTTGTATCAAATACACCCCAAATGTAATCATAGAGAGCAAAGCTGGAGCCCAGGCCTCACCCATCAGGTGAGAATTGGGGAGAAAGAAAGTCAGACTAATGGTGGGGAGGGGATCTGTTTACGACGTTGGTGATGAGTTTAGAAATGCTGCCTTTTGGAGGTTAGGTTTCAGGTAGTTATGAGGTTAAGAGGAGAACACATGAGGGGAGGAGCGGGGTGAGAGAGAAGATTGAATTTAAGAGAAGTAAAGTGTGCAACGTTAGATTGATATGAGGGAGAACTTTTTCCCTTAATGACAGAGACAGACATGATGGAGAAAGAAATATATACACCTCAGACACCTCTTCTTCACACTCTGTCTATCACCCTCACAAACACGCAAGACAGATTGCAGACCAAATCAAAACGCTAGCCCTACATATGCACAAAGTCACGGGCGCCTTCCCTGCAATATGAGCTTTCAAGCATATACTGTGAGTGTGTGTTGGTGTCTGTCTCCTTGCATTATCACCTCGCTTCTGCCCTGCGGCTTCCTGTTGACGAGCAATGCAAGAAAAGCAAAAAAAATAAATAAGTGTGAAGCAGAATGCGAGAGACACACTGGATGAACTGTTAACTTCCTCAACCCACCCCCATTCGTCTCACACACACACTCCTGCACTCTGCTCTTTGTCCCTGCTCTTTGTCCCAGCTCTTTTTCCCCTATCTTTTTCTCTACTCCCCCCCTCTATTCAGCCTCTTTCCTCTCAGTCACTGCCTGTGACCTCGGCAGCAGTATAAAAGCCAACCTTACACGTCAGAGGAAGGTCACTTGCACACAGGGAGGTCAAGGAGAGGTTGCGTTCGTGCCCCGGGGCACTGCTTCTGTCCCAAAGGACTGTGGGCAATGTGACGAGAACGAGGTGGGGGTTGGGGGTTCCCACTTGACCTCATGGGGGTGTTCAGCTAACACACATACAGCTGTATGCTTCCAAGAGTTTTATATAGTCACTATTAGGGCTGCACGATCAATCCAAATGTTATCAAAATCGCAATATGGCCGCAATTTTCAAATCGCAGGGAGCGCATTATTTGTTAAAGGCAAAATGGGTGTCGAAATACTATTTTAAATTAAATATTGTGGTGCTGCAGAAACGTCCTGGCCTGCACGTCATATTCTACCGACTTAAGGAAACATCTTTGTTTGGTACAGATCTCTGCAACAATCACACCACAATCATTTTAATATGGTTTTCAATGAAAATGAGAATAATTGTGTAAAAATGATCATTCCCTCTAATATCACAAATCATATTGTTATTGCAATATCAGACAAAATATTATTTAGAAATTATATTTAGATTGATTATTTAGATATTTATTTATAGGATATAACGCAAAGGCCGCACTACTGTACACACACACGCACCTCTACACACAACACAACAGCAATATCTGTTTGAGAATAACTAATAATAATTCATGTTTAATATGACTAATGAATAATGTTGTGAGATTATTCCTTATTTCATGGGCTATTTTGGGATTTATACATTATTATTACATACTTATACATTAGAAAATACAAAAAAACAAAGCATTTGAATACTGATTTGGAGGTCGATTTCCACGGCAATGGTCGAAGCATTTGGGTCAGCCCTACTATATATATATAATATATACACAGTATATATATACACATGTATAACTATGCTGAATATGGATCTACAAGTCACTTGATTTTTTTGTTCAGTTTGAAGGCATGAATGGCAAAAAATAAAGCTTCAGATTGACATTTAGAGAGGACATGTTCACTGTTTATTGTGATTCACAGCGTCTATATCCAAATAAAAACGCCAGCAGTCTTTCCTGCTCACAGGGAGGGGATATTTCCTCCTATATCTACATATTATACCGCAGCCTGTCATGAGCGTTTTATATTTTGCATAGAAAAATCGTCCTTACTTATACTTCATTTTATGAATTATTCTCATTGTCTTTTTCTTTCCTCCTGTCTCTAGGGTGTGTGTGTGTCCATTGATTGTCTGCCTCCTACAAACTGATCTGTCTTCCTCAGCAGTGTGACAGGTCCCTCTGTGTCTCACAATAGACAGACAACCCCCTCTCTCGCTCTCTCTCTCACACACACACGCGCACACACAGAGAGTCACACTTACCATACAGCCAGATGGGCTTGTGTCCCCCATCGCCAGACAAATTAAGTTTGGGCCCCCAGATTAATATTCAGGCAAAGCACTGGCTCTATATAATTGAATCACGGTGCCATGAGTGTACAACAGGGGCTACTTTAGATGCAGCCACCATGTGCACACACGCACACACACTAACACTTGGCTGCCAGCTGCGCTCGGTATCCTGTCTGCTGGTTGGGGGCAGGTCATGAATACAGAATCGCAGCTCTCTGTGCACCACACAATGTTTTGTGGTGGATTTTACCTTTAAGACTCCACTGATATTCCACCACTAATATTCTGAAGAAAAAGGGTACAAACATGCACAACGTTTCTTAAAATGAAAACAAACAAAAAGATCTAAATCAAGAACAAGCCAAGTTGGTGCATCTCATTATAGCTAGACTGATAAACCTTAATGCAGGTATATCTGTATATTTGTATCAACCCTGTTTCTTCACAAAATTACGTTTCCCTACAACTAAACTGCATTCTCAATAACATTTCGAGGGAAACATATTTTCTCCCAGATTACGTTCGCAGTTTTAAATGAATTAGATTGAAACAAAACAAAGCAAAACATGCTACAAAACTATTAGGTTTAAAAACATCATGGTTTGGCTTAAAATGAATATGTTTGTTAAGTTAATAAGCTACGGAAGTAAATTAAAATAAGTGAACGTTGACTTTTGCATACACGTGGGACACAAACGGCAGTCTCCTGGGTGAAAGCCCTGTGTTTGTTGGACCTATCCACCACCCAGACTTCCGTAGACTATCAATATAAGCATATTTGTGATACATCAAAAACAAATAAACATAATCAGCGACAAAAAAAAATTAATGAAACGTAAACTGTTTCGTAAACTGAAATTCACAATGCAGTTTTGTTGAATGGGAACCAGGCTGCTTTGTATAAGTCGGCTGATAAGTTACAATAAATTATTGTGCAGAAACGCCAAAGATGCATTATATTTTAGGTATATGTACAGGGTCGCTGTTACATCTTTTGTCCACCAAAAAACAGTGACAAGTCTATTTTTCAACTATTTTTCCCAATTCTTAAAATGAACAAATTTAACGGATCATTATCAAAAGTTAATGTTCTTAAAAAGCATTGAATAAAAAGTCTTGAATTTAATTTACAAAAGTCTTCAATAATTTCTCATGCCTGCCTTAGGCAGTAATGTTAATTATAAAAGGTGGGCCGTTAAGGTGGACCAGCTTTTCTCCTTAAACTGACGAGCCGCTACTGAGTTTTGCTCAGCTTTTTAATTAATTATTAATATTTCTTTTAACTGCTTAACCAATCAGTTAAAATGCTTGATGTCGGTTAACGGTTAAACGGTTAATTATTAACATTCCTAATAATAATATATAATTGTGGGCCATATCGTCTCTTCTGGCTTTCCATCATACTTTTTGCATACTAATTGCATTCTATGCGAGATTAAAAAAGTTGATTAAAGTTAATTAGGTTAATTAACTTGGTAAAGTCGCAGAAATCTTGGCTTATATTATGTGTTTATGTAAAAAAAAAAAAGGCTACCAGTTGATAACAGATTTTTTTTTAACTCATTTATCAATATCGGTGTCCCAAAAATCAAATATGGGTTGGGCTATACTGCTATTCTCTTCCGGCAGGTCACTGCTGGTATAGACATTTTAGCAGCAGACACCAGCATTATCTTATAGTCAATAATCTTGGCTCTACTGGAGAGGGAGGTCTCCTGTGGTGTATGGTTAAAACTTATTTCTTTGTTGTGGCTTAAAATGTTGAGCTCACTCAGCCCTGATTGCTGCAGTTCATCTTAATTAGACAAAGAACCAGTTGGCTGGGGGAACTCCAATTATAGGGCTTGCAGCTTCAGTTAATGTACCTGCATCAATACTGCAATTGTGCCACCTTAATGTAAAAAAAAATCCAAGCTTAAGAATTCCCTTGAACCTGCGATGCTGATCACGTATGCTGTGTATAGCGAGCATATGCTGTAGGTAAGAGGGATCAAATATTGAAGTTCCCTTTTGATAAGGATTTCTTTTTGATTAGGTATGCTTTTTGAATGAAAGTTCCATATTGGTTGTTTTTTGTCTTACACTTTTAACAAAAGTGATTTGCAGTAATATTCTTAGTGCTGTAAACAACCTTTATCTCCAGGACTTTACTTGAAATAATGCAGCTTTTTAATCAGTAGAAACAATAGTATGGAGGCTCAACAATGGTTCAGTGGTGCACTTTCTTCAAAGGCACATGTTTGGTTTTAATATTTAACTGGGAGGGTTAGTTTGGCCCCTCTGTGAAAAGCAATTTGGTCCCATAGGGAGCAACCAGGTGCTTCAGGGAATTATTATTGGATTTTTCAAATACAGCATGTACTGTACCTGTCACCCATCGATCTGGTCCGTCATGTTAGTCATGTTTTAAAGAAAAGACACTCGGAAAAAAAGATGAAAGAAAAATGGCATCTTTATGTAAACAATATACTCTTGATAATCCCACTTAAAATTATACTTTTACTACATAATTACTGTTAATTTTGAAGACAAATGCCTTAATGTAGTTTTTATTTCCCCAAAAGGTGACGTCTGGAGATACAAAATATTGGGCCTGTGCAAGAACATTTCTGTATTCTTACCCTAACTCTCTTACTTTTTTTCGTACCGTGGGCTCATATGAACATGCCACGTCAGATTCGGCAAACGCTCCTAACTTCAGGTAACGGTGTAAATGACCTGCGTAAACACGACGACCGCCACCTGTGCGTAAACGAGCATGTGTTCATGAGAATTGTAAATTAGCATAATTAATGCCCCAAAGATACTACATAAGGCTGTACGTCCTGCCCTATTCATCTGTCTCTGCCGACATATCAGCATGGTGACACGCTCCTGACACACACACCAACCCGACAGAGAACTAGCGGCCGCCTGCTGCGTCGTCTCACGTCGCCTTTGTTTTGGCCAACTAGTTACACCTGAACACACCGCAAAGACTACAGCCGACGCACATTTTGCGCCTGCATGAGAGGAAATAACTCCACACCAGCAGGCCGCGGTAGTCTATATTCCTCATTCAAAAAAGGGAAACGGGAAGACCGAGGACTGCGGATATACAAGCTGTTATGATACGTACATGAACCCAAGCGGCGTTTGCCGAACCATTTTCACACCACACTCACTCACCACTTAGCTTCATTCAAGATGGCCATGTTGTTGTGAAACTATCCGTGTGTTGGAATGATCAGATGAGATGAAGATGAAAACTGAGAAGAGTCTTTTGTGTTTTTCATCTTGACTTTACTCGTTGGCTTGCTTATCTCACTTCCGTTTCTCTTCTCGTGTACTGATTTGTTTAAGCGGAACCGCCAATCAGACTGATTTCTTTCACTGCTGGGCGCCGCCGGCGATTTAACATGTTGAATCTGCCGAAAAACCTCCAACACGAGCAGACTGGAGCCGACGGTGCGGGACACACCGACGGCCCTAAACTGTCCGACGGCCGACAGTCGGATGGGTGTGTCGGGGCCTTAAGGATTCCAAAAGAAGTAGGTCAGCCATGACGCGCCTGGTTACACTTCCTGTTGGCCTTATTATATACAGAGACAGATTAGTGCGTAATTGAAGTTGTTTTACAATTTGAGATGTTCATATTGATATTATAGTGTATATATACAGTGGCTATATGAATACATTTAGTATTATATTATTATTCGAATTGTGGAGTGAAACAGGATAATGTCAACATCAAACTCAAAATTCAAAGTAATGAAATGTTCAATTCATTAGTGAAAAACTTATACTTATGATAACAGCAGACTAATTTTGTGTATATACGACAGATCTGGACCGCTCGTAAATTGTGTTCGTACCTAAGAGAAAATTCAAAATACGAGAAAATTGGTGAATGCAACAAGTTCTCCTAAATCACTCAAGCCACTTAAGGACGAATCTGTTCGGACGAGTGGTTCTTGCAATGATCCTAATAATAGAACAGAGTGCTAGTCTGCTCAGCTAGCTGCTAGCCTGCACACTCATCTTTCACCCTCACACACACACTCACACCTCCACAGTCTCCTCTGCTTCCTGTTCTCTCACAGGCTGTCGCCCTCACAAGTTGTGGTGCAGAGAGGAGGAGGTGACATGGACACACCCGCACACACACACACACACACCACTTCATTTCTCACCAGGCTTTTTCTGTTGCTCCCCCCACCTCCTCCTCTCTTGTCTCTCACACTCTCAGTCTCACTCAGGGTTCAGTCGTGGGTTAGCTGGCACAGTCGCCACATATTGGATTTCATGTTGACTATTCGTCTACGTTTGTTTTTCATCAGTGTTGGCATATTTCGTTAGGGTTTCACACGACATAAGAGGCAAACACTTTCATTTTTAAATGCTCTTCATGTACAGATAAGATGGCAATAAATGCAATTCTTGTCTGAGTGAAAAGTCCTTGCATCAATGAAGTGGTAATGATTTCCCATCTGCACCTTTTTGGTAATTTATTGGCTCCTCTTGACATCACTTGTGCCAAAATGAGCAGGGAGGACACGAGACGAGTGAAGGTACCAATCAGTGTCTCCAGCTCTCCCACTATTCAAAGCCAGTCTCAGCACAGACAGTGCTAACCAAAGCTGTGAAAACAGCGTTACTTAGCAAAGACGCTCCCACATACAGCTCTCCAAAATCACATCAATGCTCCCCTTTGTCAGTTGGATATAAATTCTTCAACCACTAGACACGACTACGCACACATCAGTGGGTGATTAAGGCCATAATGCCAGCGAGGCTGAGGCTGTTCTATGGTAGAGGGGTATCTGTCGTCCACAGCTGTTTGTATGCTCGACTCATCACTTCCAGGTGATTAAATCCCCACAGTCATCTTATCTGAAGGCAGCAGGACAGGTAAGTGCACTCCACTGGCAACCGTTTATTTGAGGGATGTGCTGCACATTTTCAAAGAGCCGTCCCAATTATACACACCACTTCCTGTGTGGGTGTCTTGGTTAAGGCTTGCTACAATCAGAACCAGACTGAACTTCCCCTATACTAAATTGGTTGTGTCTGCACAGCTTAGTTTATAGAAGTTATAAGGGGTACATGAGCACAAAATATGATTTTTTTAGGGGGACACAAATTCACATGAAAGCCAAAAGGAGTATGGGTGTGTCCCAATACCCATACTTGCGATATTGAGCACTTAAACTTAATAACAATAACTGATTTTTTTATTGGGGGGAGGGACTCAGGGGGCTAGAAGAAACAACATTGACATATCACCTTTTAAAGGGATAGTTTGGGTGTTTTGAAGTGGTATAGTATGAGGTACTTATCCATAGTCAACATTACCGACAGTAGATGACGGTCAGCACGCCCACAGTTTGGGGAAGCAGACAGGAGTACCGACATGGGAGCAAAGCAATGTACTGCTGTAGACGGGGCCTGCAGCAAAACATATTTTAGACACCTAAAAGAAAGGTCCACCTAAAAAAATAATAAAAAACAATCGATATCCATTTAAGTGTACGCTATATTTAGAATATTTTCGTTGGTTTACCTTACCATGAGACAGCCCTTTCCTACAGGGAACTTATGCCATTGAATGCATCTATGCTCTCGCCAAAGCCACCAGACTCCACTGAAAAAGAAACCTGTAATTTTACCTCACAGAACACAGGTGGTTGCTAATCTACCGCCGCCTCGATCGGTTAGTTTGTTTGTGCCATTATGCGGCTTTGGTGAATCCTAACTTACCAAATTCACACAATAACTCAAATACATGAAATGATCGAGGCAACGGTAGACCAGCAGCTCCCGTGTTCAGCGAGGTAAAATTACCGTTTTTTGTCAATGGAGTCTGGTGGCTTTGGCGAGAGCATAGATAACGGCTCCAGCTCCCCATCAGACACAGACTGTATAGCTGATTCACAACAGGGTAAAACAGCAAAAATATTCTAAATATAGCGTACACTTGCATGGATATTGATTTTTTTCTTTTAGGTGGTTAAAATACGTTGTCCTGCCGTACCCGTCCACAGCAGTACATTGCTTTGGTTACGTGCAGTAAGTCCTGTCTGCTTCTCCAAACTGGGGGCGTGCCGACCGTCATCCACTGTAGGTAATACACTGACTATGGATAAGTACCACATAGAACCCTACTTCAAAACACCCAAACTATCCCATAAAGAAATTGTTAGGAAAGAAGTTGCTCATTTACACATTCAGCAGTTATGGAGCAACATTATCATTTGTTTGGAGTCTTATTTCTGGCCACCTGGCGAATTTGAGTCCAATATTCTCTCTCTTTTATCGCAGTTTTTGGTCTTTACCAACTCCTGAGGAAGATATCTACATTCACCAACTATCTGCTGTTTACCTTCTGGTGCTGAGCAGGTTGTGTTCAGTGGGTTTTTAGAGCTTTTTCACTGAAAACAGCTGCCTTCTGCGGCCTCAAAAAATGACATGAGAGCTGTGAACCATAACAGTCAAGTTGCGTCCGGACAGCTAACGTGACAAGTCTTCACAGGTATTTTGATGACATTTTGCCGCCATGAGTAATTGTCGCCATTGGAATCCATTGTAACCAACATATATTTATACTGGCCACCGTCGCCGTTTGCCTAAGGTGCGTCCAACAGACACAGACACTGAAAAAGAGCAAGCCCAAATCAACATTAACACACCACAAAAAACAAAAGAGCAGACTATGCTAGTTGCTCCATTTCCATTATTGATGCCACACACACACACCCATATACACAAACATATGATCACAACAGCAGAACCACTAATGACATGCTTTAGTTCACAATGGCACACCTTTATTAACTCACAACATAGCTAGCCTGAAAAGAGAAACAGAGGCCTTCGAGCTGGAGTGCACTGGTCAACTCAGACGCTCCCCAAGGCACAGAGCTTTGCCTCTGTAATCTACCAGATGAGGGTATTAGCAGCATGAATAATTAGGTCAGATGTCCTGTTCTGGGCCAGCAATACCCAGCTACTTCCCTAGAGTTCATCACAGAATGAGTCCTCATGAGAGGCAAGAACAGGACGCTCAAATGCAAAGCAAAGAGAGGTGCAGATGTGATGTCGTCATGGCCACACAAACCACAAATGGTTAAACATCATCAAAGAGAAGACCTAGATATCACTGCAAGCCCCTGCAGTCCTGTTTTTCAATGTCTGAACCACTTAGCGAATGAGAGAGAGACAGAGACAGAAAGAGGGAGAGAGAGCGACATCTTTCCAACGCTAATGCAGCAGGCACGGCGGGCCGTTCTGTTGAAAAGCACATGAAGCCCCAAGGCAGCTTTCTGGTCCTTAGTAATCTTCTTCAAATCTCATCCCTTAATGCTCACTCACACCCAAACACCCATCTGAAATGATCCAAAAAAGGCCAGACCAGCCGCCTGGATGACTGGATGACTGACTGGCCGGCTAATTGACTGGGTGAGTGAAATCAATGTTGTGAACTGGATGTGCTTTTCAGCTCCACTAACAGTACACTGGTTCAGTAAGAGTTCAGCATGCCACAGAAAAATGGTGGGGGATTTGTGTGTGGCTCAGCTGGTAGGACAGGAGGCAACACAAGCCCCAGATGAACAAAAAGGAAATTCCAGCCCTGTTTGCCCATTATCAATCAGATCAACGTACAAACAGTTAAAAAGCTAAACCAACCGGAGAGTCATGTGAGAAGCTGGTTTTAATGAAGGTGCAACAGCAAGTCTTCTGTTTTCCATTCACCTCCACGCCAACTGGAGAGTCGTATAGTGGTAACAAGGCCGCTAGTCTTTATACAGCTCACACACACAGACTCAAACACATGGCCTCACTGCGTTTGGCATCCTCTTCCTCACGTTTCAGGGCTGCAGTGAGACTTTCTGTCCCCTAAATGCAACCTACATGCACACACACACAATGACATTTCAGACGGGTTTCCGCTCTTACAGTACGTCCAGGGCAACTCCGAGATGGGCGCGACGTTGAAATCTGTCCCAAGGAAAATTGGATCCCTTCCACTGTTTAAATTCCACGGACTTTGAGGCATGCAGTTGCTTAGCAACAGCAGAGCTGTATCCCCCCTCTTTAGTGTCTGCATATTCAAGCTTTGACTTAGACCCAAGTTAAGGATCTGAAATAATTCTGGTTTATGTAAATACACTTTAGAAGCATCAGACAAGCAAATAAACAACTTCAAATTAAACAATATCTTGTTATGATTGGTCATGTTTTTATTTATGCTACGCTTGGGAGAACATTTACACCGACTAGGCTAGTTTGAATTGGAGATGGAAATGAAGGTTATAAACAACATCTTAGAATAAATGTCAAGTAGAGTTGTTCCAATACCGATGCCAGTATCGGAAATGCGTCCGATACTATCAACTTGTGTAACTGGAAATCAATTCTTCTTTGCCGCTCCAAAACAGTAGCCTTGGATGTATCATAGCTGCCACTGGCAACTATTGTTTTAGAGCAGAGAAGAAGAACTGATTGCAGGTATTTTTCACATGACGATAGCAAACAACAACAGTGCGGTGCTAGTGGAGAGTGTAAAGCTGGGGACACAACAAGCTGACATCAAAGAACTGGAGGCAACGAAGGCCACCAGTTGCGTCCCCTCTTTGTTTTGGCCGACAAGTTGCACTCGAACACACCGCAAAGACCACAGCCGACAGCCAGTTGGCACGTACGTTCTGCGCCTGCGTGACAGGAAATAACTCTACCTACCAGTAGGTGGCGGTAAATGGTAAAGGGACTTGCTTTTATACAGCGCTTTTCTAGTCTTCCGACCACTCAAAGCGTTTTACACTACATGTCAGCATTCCCCCATTCACACACACATTCATACACTGATGGCAGAGGCTGCTAAGGTGCCAACTTTGCCCATCAGAAATTCACACATGCCTTCGGAAGCAATTTGGGGTTAAGTGTCTTGCTCAAGGACACATCGACATGTGACCCGGAGCAGCCGGGGATCGAACCACCGATCTTCCGATTGGTGGACGACCTGTTCTACCCTCTGAGCCACAGCCGCCCACAGTAGTCTGTATTCGTCATTCAAAAAGGGAAACCGGAAGTCCGAGAACTGCAGATAAACAAGCCGTTGTTATGATTCGTACATTAAACCAAGCGGCTGTTTGACGAACATTTTCACACCACTCTCACCACTTAGCTTCATTCCAGATAGCCATGTTGTTGTGAAAATATCCGTGTATTGGAATGATCAGATGAGATGAAGATGAAAAATTAGAAGAGCCTTCTGTGTTTTTCCTATTGACTTTACTCATTGGCTTGCTTTCCTCCCGTCTGTTTCTCTTCCTAGATTGGTTTAAGAACCACCAATCAGAGTGATTTCTCTCACCAACATGCTGAATTGGATGAAAAACTAGAGCCGATTGTGCAGGACACACTGTAAAAACTAGGCCAACGGACGCTCACCGACGGCCCCATACTGTCCGCAGTCAGATGGCTGACGGTTTGATTTGTCAGGGCCTTTATGGTAAGAGCGAGCGAGGGGCGAGGAAGCGAGGAAAATGTCAGCCATCCGGCAATAGTAAAACGGCAATATGTACAGTATGTAGGCTTCCATTTCGAGGGGTGGCATTAGTGTTGTCAATTTCATCACCAGCAATCTTATAAAACATTTGAAGACGCATCACACAAAAGAGCACGACAACTTCACCAAGGCAACGGGGGGGGGGGGGAGAAAGGACAAACCGCAGCAGCAAACTTTGGAAATTCGCATTCCAACAACGAGATAAATTCCACAAAGATAGCCCAAAAGCCACAAAGATATCATATTTATCATGCTGGTATCAGATCGGTACCCGGTATCAGCCGAAACCGCAAGCTCAGTTGTCGTAATCGGTAAGGAAAAAATGGTATGGGAACATCGCTAATGTCAAGTGTTTACAGCACTTATATCTCTTTAACTCATTATAATTAATCAATATTTTAGTGCCTTTATTTCCTTCCATAGTCTAACTATACACAAGGGCACAGCTGATTAAAGTGTGTTTCTGCTCTGATGGAAGTCAGTGCATGTTTTGATTTAATGTCTGATGGAACTGTAAAGCTTAAAGAAACTGTGTGTGTGTGTGTGCGCTTTCTGTGTCTACTGCTCTAATCACTATAATAACTTCTGCTGAACATCACAGTCCCCAAGGGTGTTGTGTTTGTGCATGAGAGACTAGTGGGGGCTGAGAATGACGGGACTGCGAGTCTCCGTTTGTTTTTTTTGTTCTGGATTCTCTGTTTGGAGGTCCCTGCACGTCCCCCACGATTCATCCAACTGGTTTTTCTTTCCTTCATCTCTCCATCATGGCCACAGGAATCAAAGCAGCTCTGTTTGGTGTGTTGCCAAATATTTGATAAGGCTCCACATTGCCCAGATAGACCCTGGACCCGTGGACAAATTCCTCGGCTAACAAAGGGGATTTCATTACATGAGCAGGATTTGCTGGGTGTGTGTGCGCCGCGTGGAGCGAAGGACTGACTCAAGCCGAGTGGTCCAGTAAATTCACTATATTCTCATCAACGCATGCTCAATATTCTCACCATGTGTGCCTCTGCTGTTTAAATTTTCATGCTCTGTGTTTGAGATGTCATCGGTTTCAGAGGTTTGTTCACTACTAGCGTCGTAGTGTGCTCTTACTATCTCTGTGTTTGTTATAAATAGATTTCATCTACACAGGCCTTTCTGTTCCCGGTCTACAATCTTCTCCTTCTCCATTTTCCCTCTCCACCGGATTATAGATAGTTGTAATTATGAAGGCAGTCACATACTTTATTGGACTGCGTCTCTATGGCCAAGGCTTTAAGTGTCTGTCGTGGCTTTGGAACCTTTGAGAGAGGAACTCGTAACCCCAAACATACAGACTCAAACACCGGAGACACTACAGTATGTCATTCATTGTGGAGTGAACCACAAAAAACATGTTGGCGACACTCACCACTGCTCAAAGACTCAAAAATCGTCCGGTGTCACGATGTAGGGAAGTTAAGAAAGGTTCAACTTTATGCAACCTGGAGACAACCAATCATGCTCATTTCGGGAAACGGAAGCAAATTGTTGTTATCCAATCCAATCAACAATGTAAAAGTACTTCAAACTAAATAGAAGAAAACCTCGTCATCACCAAGTCAATGGCTTGCTGATTGTCTAAGATATAACTTTAATGAGCCACCGTGACTGAAATGCCAGCAAACCTACGAGTCTACAGCCATGCTTGTGGCTCTCTGATGCTGTACTTAGCATAGACTGTATGTAAGAAGTGGACGTAGTCACCGTGATGTCACCCGTTGGTTTGTGTACTGCAGTTTTGAAGCCTCGAGTTCGGAATTTTCGCCCTCGCCAACAAAGAATCGCCATCAGGTCAACAAGGAAACAACATTTTCAGAGAGAAAACCAATCTCTGAATATGTGATGTGGACACAAATGATGTAAAAATTACATTCCTCTATCACAAACGGCACAATGCAATTGAACTCATCATTTTTACCTATTTGTCAAGTGAGTAATTAAGCTATCGATTTACGTCAGTAAAACAACTTTTCTCTGCTCTGCTTGTTTGCCGTCGTGCTGGGACTCGGACCAGAACATCAAGATCAATTTCATATCTCAGTTTAGAAACGGGTCTTAGACATGTTTAGCTTAGCTCAAACAGTCAAAGCTTCCTTCCAAAGCTCTGTGGTTTTTCTACTCAATGAAAGGGATTTAAATGAAATATATTTAATTGGAAACTGTACCTAAATGGATCTTTTTATGATAGGAAGTTTCTAAAAACATCTTCAAAGATCCAGCCAGTCCGAGTCTTGATTCCTCTATACAACGCTCTTCTAGGATAGATATTTGATGAAATACAATTTTATTTCGTTAAGGTTTTGCTTTTTACAGTAGACCTATGTATTTATCTTATTTGGCTTTCCAATAAAATGTCTACTTTCCTGTAATGTGAGAGCTTTCAGTAAGTAACAGTGGCAGAAAGCTGGAATGAAAAACATTTTCTCAGGCTCTTTGCAGAAGGAGAGCTACACATCATCACGCATATAAAGCTTGTCAGCACACTTCTCTCTCCGTCTGTGATTGTTCTCAATAACCCCTGTTGCCCAGATGAATGATGGCAGCTACTGGATGGAAGCCAGCATCTGCTTCACTTCAGCTGAAAGTCTCTCCCCAACGTTTCATTCAGTACCATATCAGGCGTCAATATCAGGCGTCGCTACACAAAACCAAAGAGCAACGTGTAATAGAGAGAGAAAATGGTTTAAGATGAAAGAGCAGCCGGTTGCTCACGCACATTAGCCCCGTCAAGTGTGACCGAGGCAATCTAAAGGGAGGCGTTTGTCAATATGCTGTTCAAACCAGACAAAAAGACTTTGACAGGGAGGCAACTTTTTATGCAAGCTTACTTATCTTCAAAAAGAATAATGATTTTTAAATTTTAACTAAATCTATCAATGCAAAACTTATTCAAGGCCCTGACACATCAAGTCGACTATCGACTGTCGGACAGTTTGGGGCTGTCGGTGAGCGTCCGTCGGCTTAGTTTTTTTTCGATGTGTCCCGCACTGTCAGCTCTAGTCTGCCCGTGTCAGACGTTTTTCAGCCGATTCAGCATCGGCGGCCGCGTGAATCGGTGAGAGAAATCCCTCTGATTGGCGGTTCAGCTTAAACGAATCAGTGCACAAGAAGAGAAACAGGCGTGAGGAAAGCAAGTCAAGAGGAAAAACACAGAAGGCTCTTCTCATTTTTCATCTCATCTGATCATTCCAATACAGATATTTTCACAACGACATGGCCATCTGGAATGAAGCTAAGTGGTGAGTGAGATTGCTGTGAAAATGGTCAACAAACAGCAATTTGTTTCATGTACGTATCATAACAACGGCTTGTATATCCGCCATCCTCGGTCTTCCAGTTTCCCTTTTTGAATGACAAATATAGTCTACCGCAACCTGCTGCTGTAGAGATATTTTATCTCACGTAGGCGCAGAACATCCGTGCAAACTGGCCTGTAGTCTTTGCGGTGTGTTCGGGTGCAACTTGTCCGCCAAAACAAAGGCGACGTGGGACGACGCAACCCTCGGGTGTGTCCCCAGCTACAGTACAGTTTTGCAGTAGCACAACCTTTCTCAGGAATGAAAATCAGGTTATTCTCCTGTGATTTAATGTAAGAAACTTTGTGGGAACATATCTATTTATTCTGCTGATACCGTAGCTTAATATCCACCACAGTATCTCTCTCTACTGTCTGTGTATAGCACAGTGCATACAGCAGAACTAAATCAAACTGTCTTTTTCTTCCTCTGGTATCTCATTTTAACAAACAGTCTCTGCGTGGTGCTAATTTTTTTCCCTTCGCTATCTTGATCTTCTTTCTGCCAGTGTGTCTCCGTCGGCCAGTGTGTTTGGAGAGCACAGCTCGCCCAGGATGACGTGGAAGTACGTCAGCGTTGTTGGCTCGTGCTTAGAAAAAGGCAACAGGAAGAGACCACTCAGAGAGAAAGGAGACAGGAGAGGGGGTGAAGGAGGAGGAAGGGAGACTGAGAGTTGATGCACAGCAGGACATTGATAACTTATTACATCTTAAAGATTTTAGTTTTGAGTCTATTGAGTGCTCCTTTAGGCCTGTCTTGAACAGATTCATTTGCTCTGAACTCTCTTTATAAACAACCCAAACAGTGGATCTGTTTGACTGAATGTCTTAAAAGGGTCGGATCACACAAATATGTACAGTTCTGGCCCGAACAAAAGATGAAACTCCCTTTCCAAATAACTTTTGAAGATACAAAACATTTTCAGAGTTGGGAACGTTTCCCTGAGATACTATTAGTCCAAGGAAAGTGACACATGATATAGGCCTACTTCCATGCTGACTAAAGGCCTTTACACACTGGGGGCGTGATGAATAAACAACACAAAAATGTAAAATACTCGCCTGCAAATATTTCTCATCAAAAACAGGTAAATACTGGCAGCGATGCAAATTTGCGACAGTTGCAAGACTTTTTCAATAAAAGATTCAAATAGATTTGAGCAAGCAGAGGACCAACTACCGGGATTGTATTGACCCAAAAAGTCTGGCAGTCTGATGGCCTGGCCCATAATGCAACACTCTCTGTAGGAGCTGGGGTACATCGGTGCTCGCTCCGTTCAAGAATTATATCTGTTGTTGTGACTGCGTAAATATCTAGTCCTCTAATATGACACGACCCCGACTTTTTCAAAAGAAATTTCCTGAAAAACCTATCATCTCGGGGAAGATATGGCATTTAATCAGTAGTGTGTAGCCATGCAGATAGTTCTGGTTTTCAGAAATCTGTCTCGGAGATTTCTGTCATCACCCCCAATACAATGGCGCTGAATAGAAAGTCAGTGTGGCGCTCCAAGCATTGAAGAGTTTAAATACTTAATTTAAAAATCAAACCGCTTTTTCCATGAACTGTGTTCTGATCTACAGAAATCACTCATTTCCTAAGGAACTTTTTTTTTTTATGTTTTGTTCCAATGAAAACTGTTCACATCAAGGTCTGTGGGTTATCTTACGTATCAAGGACACCATCTCTGGAAAGAGATGTTTTCGAAATTTCTTAAATGTTAAGTGTCAAACAATGTGAGCGCCTCAAAAGAAAATCCATTCAACTCCACTGTATTGAGACGGGGGCATAAAGCTTAAAACCGAAACTGTCTTCATGCCTAGAAACCATAGAGGTAAGTCTGTATTGTACGTATAATGACAACTAAGTCAGCAGCACTGGAGTCAGTGAAACTGGATCTTTACCAAGCTCTCAGTCGAGTGTTACCGATGAATAGACAGCAGTTTCTGTGCTGCTCGTGTTCTCCTGGCACTGAGCGAGGAGATAATTAGAGTAAAAGCAGAAGTTATAGTCGTCTCTGCATTAATCCCAGGATGTTCATTCTCTCTCTCTCTCTCTCTCTCTCTCTCTCTCTGTATCTCCTTCTCTTTATCTCTCTCTCCTGCCTGGATCAGCACTCCTGCTTTGATCTTGCTCTTCACATAACAAGGCCCCAGGGTCTACTGTACAAGACAGTAGAAAAAGTCCAAACTACAGTGTGTGTGCGTCCGTGCGCGCACCCATGCACATATGTGTATTAGTACACATACTTAAAAGTATGTGTTGAATATCTTCTTGCTTGTGTCAGACACTCACCAAATTTTCCCTCAGGGATTAATTCTTCGAGGTTTTTTTCTTTTTCTTAAACGCTTACTCCACTTTTATCATCGCAGTCTATTAAGCTGAGCATGAACTGTACAATTTTAGAAGAGTTGTTGTGAAATTCCTTCTCCTATACTGTACGAGTATAGCCAAAGCTCGCGATTTATGTGCTCACACTGTCCGAACCGACTGTCCGCCACAACCTGAGTAATCACACTGTACATGTATAAAAAAAAAAAAATTTAAAAAAAACACGCCCCGGCCGTTCTGGCTGTTGACAGTTGTCAATAAAGATTTGTTTGAAAGCTCCGAGGCAGGTAAAGTTTGTTTGCTAGCAGAGGCAGGACTCCTAACTTTTTTCAACATCTAGAAATGAATGTGGACTGTCCCGAATTTAAATCTTTTTTTTCTGCATTATCATTAGTTAATCATTCAAAGTGACCTTTAATATAAATTGAACATCAAAAGTGGTTTATTTTTGTTCATAAATTCATAATTTTTCTTTCATTATTTTAAAAATAATTGAATTATAGTTTTTTTTATCTATAATTTGTTTTTGATGTTAAGACAGCCACGTTAAATCTAAGTTGGTTTTTTTATGTGTAAAAACTAGCATTTGGTCAAAAAATGCTCCGCTTTGCTAAGGGGCCCTTTGCTAAGGGGCCCTATGCTAAGGGACCTAAATGCTTTAATTTGCTAAGGGGCCCTATGTTAAGATTTTGCATAAGGCCCCCAAAAAGCTAGAACCGGCCCTGTTAGCTGGTGCATCTTAAAAGGTTGAGGAGCTGCAGGACAAGATGCTCATGTCATGGGGAGAGGAGCAGCATGTTGCCACGGACAACATGAGATGGACAGATCACATTGCAGCCTTATTACCCAGAGGGGATGAAGAGGAGTAAGTAAGTAAGTGGTTAACATTAGTAACATGATTTGAGCTGTTGTGGAGTTTTGACTCAACGTAACATCAACAGCTCACTCACTGTAAATGCAAACGTCGGCTGCTGACTCATTGGTGAGCAAAAAGGACAGGATGTCCTTAAGAGAGGTCTGTACGGGTCACAATGCTAACAAGGCAGAAACGTACTAACTTGATCATCTGTGCCATCCTGTCTGCTGAAACCTCAAAAATATATATTTCTATATCTATTGTACATTGTTATCTTGATAGTTACACTCTGATTACTGTAAAAAGAGGAGAAAAAAGGCACTGATGTTGGGGAACCGGCTCGTGGCTCTGCTTCAACTGTGTGAGAGCTTGTGGACGGCCGACCAAAATTTCTGACATGTCAGAAATTCATGCGACTGTCCGACGGCCGGTCGGGAGGAGTTAATCGGTCCCCCCATACACTGCACGGCAAACGACGCCCGACGAAGCTGAAATTCGGTCCGACTCTAAAATGAGTCCTGCAGCTCAAAATTCGGGCCACAACGGGCGAAAAATTGTACAGTGTATGCCCAGCTTTAGTGATGTTGCTTGGATGAATTTCTAAATCACCATTGCAGAAGGTGATAAATTTAGTGTCATTATGTTTCCTTACATTAACTGTAGAAAAGTAATCATAATATTGGGGCAGAATTGATCATAAAAAGTGTTCATTCTTTGTTTTTGCTAATTTTCACTCCTTTGTTGCCATAATCAGCATATTTTACACAACTGTGCAAAGACTATTATCTGCAAAATAAATGCCATTTCAGGATTTTGGGAGACTTTGGGGAATGTCAATTTAAGGCACAACAACAGTTTTTTTAATGAATAATGAGGAGATGCGTAGAAAAGTGGAAAGTTGCAAAACAAGGACAGTATGTTCTCCCGTAATTAGAGCCAGTACTATTTCTGGTCAGATGCGTTTCTATTTGCTCGTGTAAATAACATCATCTACCCCATCTTGTTTGTATCTCTCTCTCTTTCTGGTCAGACAGGATGTTTTGAGGAGGAAGACAGCAGGGTCACAGTCTGATTCAGAAAGTATGATAAAGATCAACCATTTCCTTTGCATCATGTGTGTGTGTGTGTGTGTGTGTGTGTGTTCCTGTGTGTATATCCTCCTCCATCATAACCCAAATGTTTTTCATGCAAAAGGCTGATTACTGATCTATAAAAGCATTCATATTTTATATATTAACTTATTAGTTACAAACCCCTTATGAGTGCCTTAATAGGAAGTGGTATTGTCTTATCTAAATGTGATTTTTCAATTTACAAACAAGTAAAAATGCCACATGCAGTTCATGCTCTTATCACATAAGGTAATTTGTGATTTAGGAAAGCAGTACAGATTGTTACAAACATTTTTCTGCCCAAGCCTGAGCATGTAATACATGAGTAGTAACGTGTAGGGCTGCGACTAACAGTTATTTTCATTATCAATTAATCTGCTGAATATTTCCTAGATTAACTGATTATCATGTCACCTAAAAAAAATGTTGTTGAAAACTACCGTCACAACTTCCTTAAGATGAAATCTTTAAATGTCTTGCTTTGTCTATCTGAGGCCCTGTTGAAACCTGGTATTAGAATGCGTCTCCACGTGAGTCTTGAATGACCACTTGTGATCCGATCTCACTTCCCCACTTTACATGCAAATAAACACGTAGTAAACACACGGCTAATACAGCAGATGTTGTGACGTAATATTACAAGAATGTCAGTAGTAATATCCTACATATTTGTGAACTCAGGTACATTTTATCAACATCCTAATAGAAGGTTATTGTACCGGCGGTCCCCGGGGACCTGGGGTACAGAGCCTCAGAGTCCCGTGGATGAGTGAGAGTGTGCGGGTGAGTGAGCGAGCGGGCAAGCAACCGGGCAGGCAGGCGGGTGTCAGCTCCATGCAAAGCATCGGAATAAAAAACACAGACACATCTCCGACAGTATGATAATAATGAACTTCGCATGCCTAGTCTGATAGTCTGTAGATATGTAGCCTATATTGTATATAAGATATATTTTAATATAATATAGTGTATGTGGCCCAGACCACCTCCGAATGTGATCTGAGCGATCGGATGTCAATGCGTCTTGAGTGCGTTGACACCTGTACTTAGAACTGTCCACTTGTGATCCGATCACTGAGGACGCATGTTAATACCAAGTCTGAACAGGGCCTGAAAATTGAGAAATTGAGAGGATGGAATTAGGGACTGTTAGTTATTTTTGCTTGAAAAATTAACTTAACAACGAACCGTTTTTTTAAAAAGTTGCAAATTGATTTTCTTTCAAGTTCCTAATCGATTAATTCACTAACTGTTTCAGCTTGAGAGTAATATAAATGCAACCATTTTACATGCTACATTTTAGGGCTTTCACAAGTCAACATTTAGTCCATTTTAAACAAACTCGGGTGCAGTTGTGTTTAGGCAGTTGTGAACGCAGTAATAATACTCCGATCCAAGAGTACGAGGACCAAGACCGCTTGTGAGAGGCGGTCTCGGACGGGTTGTTTCCAAGCTAACTCTAATGCAGTTCGATTGCAGTGAGGACATAATCTTAACCAATTTCCAGGAAGTGAACCAAAACGCAGGCTGCCTATGCAGGCATTTTTGTTGACATGGATACAGGTAAACGACAGGTTAACATGAGTAGGAGAGGACGGACCTAGACTTCTGCAGATGTCCCATGTTTGCTTGACATCTGGGCTGAAGAGAACATAAAGAATATGATAAATAAAGTCCACAAAAATAGTGACGCTTATAAAGTCTGGAGGTGAAGGGATTCATGGGCACAGCGGATCAGTGCCGAGTCAGAGTGAAAAAAACTTTGTACACGCCCTCAGCAAATCATTTTTTTTTTTTTCATTTTATTTGGTCCGCTTTAATTTGTGCACTGTGAAACTGAACCAGACTAAATACAAAAACAAACCAAAAGTATCAAATTCACTCTGATTTGGACTAGCCAAACGGCTTGGGAAAGCGCCCTTAGGGGCAGTAAACACACTACACAAACTAAAATGAGATTTTTGGAGAGAGGGCGGGAGGCTGGACACTAAGGGCCAGGTTTGGGTTAAAGGAGGGGGGGAGGTTTTAAGGTCCCAGCCAAAGTGTCTCCTGCAGGAGGTGGTGTGTCGGCATGGACGGATTCCCGCTCCTCTGAAGTCTGGCAGTCGGTATCTGGTTACTCCTGTAGGTCTGCCATGATTACCCTCCACTCACATTCCTCAGCCCTCATTTACTCCAATCCACACAGGAATCCTACAAAAGTCTGCACTACACACAGACGGACACATAAACACAGGGACCAACAAACCCAACAGATCTCCAGTCCAACGTTGAAACCGACTTTTAACTCAAAACATACATCTCAAATTACCACATTTGTCAACCCCACTTCTTCAAATTTCCTCTTCCTTTTCTCCCCGTCACAAACTCTCTGTCAATCGAAAAATGCAACACAACGACTTGGACTGTGGCTGAGGTTTGTGTTGCCGCTGTAGTGCTAACCTGGTTGTAAAATGCTAGAAATGCTGTAATCCACATGGAGGCGTTTGTCACCTCACACCAAATTGTGAGGGGAGCAGCGGTACCGTCGTGGTTTAGCCCTCGACCTCGTCTGTCACCCTCCTGCTGGAAGGAATGCCGTTAGAGACGGCCGACTAGGCGCCCAATCAGCTGCTCATATGGCCACGTGTTCCAAAGTTCTTCTGTGGTACTGCAAACAGGACGTTATGTGCTTTCCAATTTCATGACATCAGTGTTTGTACACATATCTGTGTGCTCAAATACTCGGTCGCATCCTGCCTGGTGTGCATAACCGTGCCCACAGCCTCGTATTGGAGAGTCTTGTTGTCTCCACACGCTGCTTCCTTCCTTTAAAAATGAATTTCCCATTCCTTTATTAAAGTCAGCTCTCTGTCAGAGAGTCTGACATCCACATTGTTCCTCTGTGGGGGGTTTTTGGGGGCCTCTGGGAGGAAGGCCCAATAAGACAGAGGACAGTGCAACTCATAATCAAGAGGAAGGAAAGGAAACGGCTCTTCTTGTGTAACTAAATTGAAAAAGAAAAGGATATTGTAGTCATCTCGAGCTTGTCTCGTACCGATATTGCGCCTATCAATCATATTTCATAGGGTGTGTTCACTGACATTTCTCTTGATTTATCATGGTAATAATACGCACATACTGTGTGTATAAATACACAGAAAGAGAAGAGGGAGATGTATGTGATGATTTAATGTGATGTGATGTGTGTGGGAGGCGGTGTCTATACACTAAGAATATGGACATCCAAACATCATCTTTTTATCAAAATGCATCTAAAGAAAACGTTCCTACAGAGGGACGTATTCCATATTTGGGTGGAGTATTCCTTAACAAAATATTCACTGAAATAAATTAAATTCTCTTTCATCCATAAAAGAAAAAGCCAGCTTCTGATAAAACTTAGATTAGTTAAATAAATCACTAATTTCTGAGCCAGATGGGGTTGTTTACATATGGAGTTCACATATTAGCAGCTCTACAGACTTCAAAGTCAATATTGTGAACGCTGCAGCTGCTTCAATTAACAATGAAATATAGATATTGTATGAGGTCTCATCCTCGGGGCGATATGTCTGATAAACATTCAACATTTGATGCAGACAGAGAGAGAACGTCTGGTTTCTTTCAGCAGAGACACATATATATATATATATATATATATATATATATATATGCTTTTCTTTGACTTTAGTGAGATATATATATATAAAAAGGTTTGTGAAAAGATTGAGATAATCAACATTACTGTCTGCTGTCCAGACCAAAACAAACTACTTTATGATGTAATCTAGCAGTTCTGTCAAATGTATGTCAGTTTTTTTAAACTGAAAACGATCTCTGTCCAGACGAGCGTTTTAGGGCCGTTTCAAAATTAATCTCCGTCCATACCACAACGCCTGAAAACCCATATCACATGACCATTCACATACACTGTGCATGCGCCTGCCGGTGTAAGCAGAAAGCAGTGCTGGGCTCAAGAATTGATGCTTGTATAATAGCTCGCCTCCTGCACATGTAGGCAGTAGTAGCATTTTAAAATGGTGAACTCAACTGCACAACAGCTGCTGCTGTAGACAACAAGGTCAGCAACGCTTGTATTCCGTTATCCATGTTGAAATCAACCACTGGTGGTTGATGCTGATGTCGTTAAAACCCAGAGTTTTAAAACTAAAACGGGGTCAGCGGTGTTTTCAGACGACTCCGTTTTAGAGGCTTGAAAGTGCCGGAGTAGTGTGGACGCTAGGCATAAACGTAGCAAAAGTTATGCTTTCTAAAACGAAAACATATTAGTGTGGATGTAGCCTAAGTAATTTTTTAAGCAGCACTCTCTAGTAGCAGCTTCTCAGTTTGGAAGATTTCCTGCTTTTCTTTGACTTCAGTGATAATAAACTAAATATTTGTGGCTGGGGTTTGGACTGGTGATCAGATAAAGGAAAAAAAATATGATCAGGAGATTAATCGATAGTGAAAGCAATCGTTAGTTGCAGCTCTATCTGAGCTATTGACCTGTTGACAATGATGTCAACAATGTTTGTGCTAATCTCAACGTTTTTTATGCCTCTGCGCCGGCGACAGCCGTGACCAGAGGCATTATGTTTTTGGGATGTCTATTCTCGTGAACGTGACAACTCAGGAACGCCTGGAGGGAATTTATTTGAATTTGGCACAAACGTACACTTGGACTCTAGAGCCCCGTTTCCACCACAGGAACTTTCCCCCGGAACTAAGAACCTTTTGAGGAACTCATTGCTCATTCAACTGCAGGGACTACAGTCTAAATTAAGTTTAGCTGCTTCAACTCCTGTACGGAAACGGATGGACACACTGAACTTGCAGGCAGCAGAGTGTGTTTACCCCTGCGACCAGCAGCAGCCCTCGTCCCGTGTCATGTCAGCCAACTAATTTGCCTAATCTTCGCAGGTCTTTAGACCACGGTGGAAACGCAGACAACAATGGGCTGTAGGAACCTTTAGTTACTTGACAAGTAGTCCCTGGGGCTAAAAGTCACGGGAACTTTCGGTGGAAACCCGGATAAGGATGAACTGATTCGATTTTGGTGGTCAAAAGACAACACATTTTTCGCCATAACTCAAGAATTCATATGCTAATTATGACAATTTTTAACAAATGACTAACAGCATAAAATGATGTGAAAGTGATGACATTTTGGACAGACATGGATGGAAACTGGAACTTGACTTGTTGGCGGAGGCAAGGCGGTATTTCTTAAGCGAACTATTGCACTAAGAGCACAGTGGTCACACAACGGTAAAGAAAGAACATCACCACTTCTTCCTGAACCCAACAATTCACGGAATTCTACTCACATCAGTCAAAATCAAAAGGTTTGGGTGCATCGACATCACCTCGGAATAGGGGTATCACATTTCTCCAAATCCCTGATTCAATTTGACTCTTGATTTTAAGATCACAATTCGATTTTCGATTTAAAGATCGTTACAACATTGTTAGACTATGTAGTCTTGATTCGTAAAGCTCAACAGATCATTGGTTTTATGAACTGACAACTGTTATTTACACTTTCAAATTCTTATTTAAAAAGAGAACTGAACTCCTTTTTTATTTAGAAAGTGTTTCAAAAATTAGACTACAACAGTCTACAATATGAAAAACTGCATCTTTTCAATATCAGTATCTGTGTGACCCACCTCAGTACATAATCATTACAAAAACATAAATCCTTCTACAGTGCATTATAGAGTGCTGTAATCTACAAAAATACAGTTTTGTAGTCATTTACTGTCGCGCTTGTTTCTCTCCTTTCTTTTTTTCCTCTCGCCTCTAAGTAAGCGGGGCCGGAGAGAGACAAAATGCTCGTCGATCCTGCTTTTGATTTCAATGGTCGAGATCGGAAACTAATTTCGATGTAGAATTGAAATCGTGACCCCCCTACCTCGGAAGTCTTCGCCATTGTAGTGATGTGATTTCTGTCGTTTCAATAATCTCATTCTGGCTCTAATAACTAACAACAAGATGGTGGAGTGCTGCAAAACAAACTTTGAGGCTTCAAAACATTCCTTCTGAAACATATCAAAGATGCTGCATCCATGTTTTTCTATGTGCAAACACGTATGGTGTGGTGGCACAGTAGCAGTTGGCACGGAGATGAATAAGTACTGGCATCTAAACTCACAAACTCTAATTACAACTGCAAACAGTGCACAGAGAAGCAGTCTTGTGCGTGACTGTTCCAAGCAACAGATCAATATTGGCTCAAAAATCATCACATGGAAAACGCAGGACTTGAAACATTTTTCTAATGACGACCGGCGAGCTGTTTTTCTTGCTGCTGTCAGCGAATTCTGATGACAGTGGACGATATAGCATCAGAATCTTTTCATCAACCGCAATGCAGTACTACTTCTAAAAACTTTGAAATAAGAGAGTATATTAGTTGTATTGGGAGATCAAAGACAGTCTAACATACCTACGTTGTGCATGCACATACGTTTCAGCCACTGTGTGTGTTGGGTTTGCTTTTTTTCTGGGGTTAGGGAGAACATGCCTGCAGGCCATGCTGGAGCTAAATAAGCATAAGAATGCCAGAAGTGACTGTCCTCTTCTTTAAACCCCCAACCGACACATCCAGCCAGTAAATCGGCTAGACTGTCCCCACCCCACCACCTCCATAACCTCCCATCCTGGGCCCCAGCCCCCCCTCCTGCTGGGAGCAGGCAGATAGACAGACTGTCTTATCTCCCCCCCTCCAGGGAAGAGGAAGAGGGGGATGTCTGGCTTTGTGTCTACCGCCACGGACGAGGACTTTGTGTTGCATCCCTACATGCATGCATGCATGTATGCATGCATGTATGCAGGCACGTGTGCAGGAATACATGCCCATAATATACACATGAGCACACACAAACAGGCGGGCAAAGAATATATGACACACAGCACGCAAATGCAAGGACAAAGCATTATATAGGATGTCTCAAACAATAATGTGGTTTAAGATGACTCACATTCCAGGCAAGACTACAGCACATTATTTAAACAATCACGAGGATGTTTATATCAGATTCAATGTCAGATGACATTGTAATTAGAAAAAAATATATAATAATTCCTGAAGTGAAAAGGTCAGGGCGCATTCACACACAAAGAGCAGGCCAGAGCAACCCCCCACTAACCCCACCTAGACGGGCTTCTAAGGCCCCACCTACACACCACAACGCTGTTCATCCTCCCCCCATCTGCACACACACACTTATATAAATATACATAAAAACACACACGCGTAGTGGCTAACCTGCTGCGTAGACTGCATGGGTGTGTTAACCACAGACAAACCGCATGTTGGTTTGATTCCAACATGCAGAGGCCGGTAGTATTTCATTACATTGTGGAATAAGATGGTGGTACAAACGTGGCATTTTTGTCAACGTGATATGGAGAAAGTGGAATGTAAAAGCATGCGTTAGAAAATATTCAGGTCTATTTTAATACAATAGTCATATGCCCATATGTGCATTGTCTGTTTTGTACAGAAAAAACACCGCACAGTACATCAGGGCAGGGCCAGCTTAGGCCATATATGGGAGTGGCTGTGGCTCAGAAGTAGAGCCATTGTGATATCTGATGGGGGGGCTCCAAATCCGAATTTCGCCTAGTGCACCAAAAGGGCTAGAGCCAGCCCTGCATCAGGGCCTTAACTTTGGTTTGTCTAACTCAGACTGCTGAAGCCTCCTATTAGCTTTTTCTGTTCTTTAAAATAAAATGAAATGTGGATTTTGTCCTCCATCTCCTAAAATCGAGTTATTTCATCGCATAGAAGGAATGATTACAGCATCCAATAACTCTATAAGTGTATATGTATGGTCTTGTGTAGGGCTGAAGCTATTTCTTTGTTCCATCGAAAAATAATCTCCAACAATTTGAATAATTATTTAATTGAGTCATTTGTAAGCAAAGCATGCCAAAAAAATCACTGGACCCAGCTTCTCAAATTTGATTATCTGTTGGTTTTCTTAGTCATTTCTGAATATCTTTGGAATTGTGGACTGTTTGTTGGACAAAACAAGCAGTTTGAATATATCAGCGAGGGCATTTCTCACTATTTTCTGACATTTAATAAAGCAAATCTCCAGTTAACTGCAGCCATGGCCATCATGTGAGTATTGTATTAAGATAGACCTGAATAAATCTAAACCCTTCAAGGATGATCAAACACTGTAGCTAGACATTCCACAAACATATCACAAAATGACTTATTCAAGCTACTTATGCAATATAAAAAGGACAAGGATGGGAAAAAATGTCACAAGCATCCACCAGCCACAGCCAATAAATGCAAACTAGAATGGTGTCTGTCTGTCTAGACAGCCCAGACAGTAGACAAACAAGGCCACATTAAACCAAGCAACCGCCATAACATCGACAGTCACACACCAGCAAGTAGTCACTTATTTAAGCATCAGTAAAACCAGCAGCAAGCAAAGACGGATGGAAATTAGCTAGTAGCTATATCTGGTACAAAGCATCTTTTAGCTACATGGTCCCACATATAAATACATTTTATAAACTAAGACAAACACAAACAGTCAGGGAGGGTGTATTTGACTTACCTTACTTGACGCCAAGGCCCATTCTGCTGTCTGTCATGAACGTGAAGTGGTCAATATCCAGGTGATAGTTGTTATGGCAATGTGTAGAGCTGAAACCATTTCTTTGTTCCCCCGAAAATTGATCTGTAACAATTTCAATAGTTAATTATTTATACAAGTCATTTTTTAAGCAAAACATGCCAAAAATATACTAGACCTGCTTCTCAAATTTGAATATTTATTGGTTTTCCCGAGTCATTTCTGGATATCTTTGGATTTTTGTTGGACAAAAAAAGCAGTTTGAATACATCATAATGGGAAATTGTGATGGGCATTTTTCACTATTTTCTGACATTTAATAGATAAAAAACACCAGTTTATGCAACCATGGCCATCATGGGAGTATTGTATTAAGATAGACCTGAATAAATAAACCAGCCCTTCAAGGATGAACACACACTGTAACTAGGCATTCCACAAAAATGACTTATTCAGGCTACTTATGCAATATAAAACACCACCAAATATGTCACAAGCATCAACCAGGCCATCTGCACTGGTTACAAACAACCACACACAGCCAACAGGTGAATGAACAGCCAATAAATGCAAACTAGAATGGTGTCTGTCTAGACAGCACAGACAGTAGACAAACAAGGCCACATTAAAAAAAAAAAGCAACCGCCATAACATGAACAGGCACACACTAGTAAGTCGTCACTCATTAAGGCATCAGTCACACCAGCAAAGACAGACAGAAATTAGCTAGTAACGTTGGCTAAATCTGGCACAAAGCATTTTCTTTGTACATGGTTCCTAATATGAATACATTTAATAAACTAAACTAAACAAGACAAACACAAACAGGCAGGGAGGGTGTATCAGTGGTCAATATCCAGGTGATAGCTGTGTCCCACTGAACAAAAGCATAAAATTAGTTTGGTGAGGCCTGAGAGTGTTGTTGTTTCAACATGTATGCTATTTTACAGTTTATTTACCAGAGACGTGTCCGTTTCAAAATGGCAACTTAATTTGTTAATCAAGGGATGGCAACTTCACCTGCTGCTTCCACCTGGTCGGTGGTGTCTAGACGGAAACCCGCAGGTTGGGGAAACTCTCGCGAGAGGGTTACGGTTACACATGGATAGGTCGTTTGGCAGCGAGTCTCGCGAGAGTTTTTGCAAGTTTTTGCAGACCTCAATACTCCAGACCAGACCAATAAATGGTCCTCGGCTGCTTCACATCGTCAGAGTGTAATACCCCCTTTTCACCACACACAATGAATAACATGGGTCAGCCGTTACAATCCAGAGGGGCGCTGTTTCCCCACATTGAGGAAACTCAATTAAAAGAAGAATATTATTATATCTATATTTGAATAATAAAAGAGTTTTAGCTACTGCGAGAAAATAATACTGTATTTAAGGGTTGCACAGGAGGGACTTTAGCCAGGATTTCAGAAATAAAACCCTGTTTTTTCATTACTTTTCACATTTCATTTATTCAGTTTGTGTTAAATTATACTTTCTTTACATCTTTACATAACCAGAAAAGCTAGAAAATGTGTTTATTTATTTATTATATTTTATTCTTTTTTTTTTGTTGGCCTTGTCAAATTTAAAGTCTAATAACACACACACATTATAAAATACTCAACTATTTTCTTCTAACTACTAAAACAGCTTTCATTTGTAGGCCTAATACACATGTCCGTGCTGACTAGAGAAGCTGGTGAAATATCTGTAATAGTTTTAATGGAATTATTGCAGGGCAGAATAAGGGTCACCCTGTCTGAGGGAAGTCATGGATATTACGTAATTCCTCTCTCACGCGCGCACGCACACGCACACACACACACACACACACACAAAGCTTGGAGCTGCTTTACTTGTATTAGCAGGGTTAGGGATTATTGTTGCTAGGGCATAGGCAACCATGAGTTTAAAGTGCATGATGTCAAGGAACAGGATCCCACCATGTGGGTCCACCCCCCTAGTGGGTTATATTCTAATGTTTTTTTCTATATTCGTTGTCGTTTTAAAGTAAATACAATGATACATGCAGTAATCTATGCATTGACTGGGCGCAGTCATTAATAAAACAGAAGGGAAAGAATATAAATATGTATCCTTGGACAAGCGTTTACTCAGGGAGACTATAAATATTGGCTGCCATATTCATCAATGTGGATTTATGTTTATTATTATCAGCCTGTATCACGTGTCAGCTTATACCATACAAATATTTAAGAGTTACGTATTGTCTTTTTTGATATATACAAACAAACAAAAAATTGTTTTTAAATTGCTGTTCGACTCTTTCATAAGAAGGGTTAAAGGGGACACGGAGGAAGTACACATACTGTACATGCTCCATTTCATGCCTCCACTGAGTCACAGCCACTAAATATGTTGTTTTGTTTCCCATATTCTAAATAAAATTCAAGGTTTTTCAAAGCGCCGCTGAACAGAGCGGAGGATGGGGGTTGGATGGCGTGGAAAGTGGGTCTTGTGAATGTAGGTCTTTGAGACAGTGTGTGTGGGTAAAGCAGGCTTACAGTAGTAATCCTCTTCACAGACACCCATCTGACTAGCAACAGGACGCAGCCCAGACAGACACAAGCACGCACACACACACACACACACACAGAAAGGTTTTGTTAGAAGGAAATCTATTTTGTTTTGTCTTGTTTTTTTAGAAATACAATAGGTCATAAATAGGCCATCGTGTCTAATGGCACAGTCAGGCCATTCATGTGATATCTAAGATGTCTAAATGAAGTTGTAATCTTTCCATTATGTACTCATTTCCTCAGGTGTGGCACCACAATCTTTGTGTGATTGTTTGATGCGTTACATTCCTTTTGTTTTAAGCCATTAAAAGAAAGAAGGCTCCTCCAGGAAGCTGGACCCTCTGTTGACTTTATTGGTTCCTGAAATTTGTCATTACTACTTCCTGACTGTGATGTCATCGGCCAGCTAATGACAGAGAGGAAGAGGGACATTCGTCCGAGAATAACTCAGAAAAAACAGACAATTTTAAAAGGCGTAATGAGCCAGTAAGGACATAGACAATGAGTTATGACTCTGTCATAGTCTGACTCATTTTCTCTCAGAGGGAAATGCTTTTTACGAACCACAACGTGACATCAAAGTCCTTCAGTGACACAAATGTTGACTTTGGTAACAATGAAGAGACAATATTCTGCACCAAAGCTAAATTAGAAGGGTTTTTAGAGAAATAATCCAATTTGGATTATAGGGCTGGGACGATACACCTATCTCCCGATTCGATACTATCACGATACTTGGGTGCCGATTCAATATGTATTGTTATTTTGAGTATTGCAAGCCGACATTACGATTTATTGCCATTTCAAATATATCAGTAACCCAGAAATCTAAGAATAAAGACATTTCCCTCACAAATTAGTGGTATTTACTTTGTAATGTTAATGTTTCTGGTGAATACAATCTAATCAATCTTATTTCCATATACAGTTCCCTTTGTTAACATCTTATTTTGAAAACAGGACGTAGTCACACATTTATACTTCCTCTAACTTCTCCATGTCCGTCGCTAGCTCTGCCATCAGCTCCGTTCTCTTTAAATACCGGTGTGAATGCATTTAACAGAAATGTCAGTATATGGGTGCTCTACAGTTGTAGCGTCGGCCCATTTGACCACGGAGATGAGAGCGACGGCCGGCTTGACCGCCCGTTACCATGATACGATAACGTTTCCTGTCCGTGACAGAGTTAGCATGCAGCTTTAGCCGTGATGTCTAGCTCTGCTTTTCCTGTCAATGTGTGAAACCCAAAGTGTTTCCATCCTTTACTGTATAGGAAAGATGTTTAGTGTTTACCACGCTGGATTTAACACGTGAGAGTGCAGGTCGTATCCATGTGGACCCTCCAACATTTTCTACTTTCTAGTTTTGGTTCGCTGCTGCTCGCTGCGGTTTGTTTGGTTGACGGATACGGAACGGATATGATCTCACGTTACTTTGACTACAACAATAAAAGTAGTAACTTCCTTCTACCTCCGGAGAGACTCAAATGAAGCAAATATATCGATTCTGACATAAAAAATAGATTTCAAAATCATAAAAAACAAATATTGAAAAACTGATTGAAACCACCACAAGATAAAACATAGAGACCTGACAAGAAATATTATTTGTATTTTTTTTTTTATTTTGGCATTTCTTTGTTTTGCATTTATATTAAGCAAAGTGCATCTTATTTTCTTTTTCTCATCAACACATTGCACAATACATAAATAATGATGCATATAAAACGTCTTCATATTTACAATTAATAATATATTTATATATAACATAAAATACATTTTTCGCTTCTTATTTCATTTAATTAAATCTTAGTCATTTATTAAACAAAGTCCGTCAGAATTTTGTACTTTCTTCTTCTTCTTCTTCTTCTTTTAAAACTTTTTTTTCTCTGTTTGAACCTCTGGAACAACAACAAAAAAAGGAAAAGTGGGTGTAGTCTGTTTGTGAGGGGCGAGGAGGGTGAAGAAGAGGAAAGCTGCTGCTATCGGGTGTTGAAGATGACTTCCAACCAGCACGGGCAGCTACTGATGAACTGTCTCGTGTAGCACTGTCCCCAACCTTTCACAAAGCTTATCTGCACCGTGAAGCCCGTGCGAGGCTGCTGCGTGAACTCGTGGTCGTTCGGCCTCTGCAGGCTGCCGGCTTTGTCATAGTCAAAAGCTTTGATGGAGAAACCGGGGAACACCTTGTGCACCAGCAGCGTGCGCGAGTCCGGGTTGTCCAGTGTGGCCGACTTAATGAAGATGGGGTAGCAGCTGCGGTTGTAGACCCACACCCCGTCCGGCTCACGCGTCAGCTGGATGCCATAGCCAATCTTGGCCCGCACCATCTGCACCAGCTGGGACTTGTTGTCGGAGCAGAGCTGGCCCAGGCAGAAGCCGTTCCCCTGAGGTAGATCGTAGAAGATGTCCAGAGAGGGCTCCTGGACTGAGTAGAGGCGCCCGACACGTGTCTTCTCCTCCCAGTATGCCACCACGCACCAATGGGCCCTATCGCCAGACTCCTGCAATGCCAGGGAATCTGAAGGGAACACAGAGAAGAGGAGATGGTCAGTTAACATGATGACACTGAAACATTAGACAGTAAAATACAAAGATCATAAAGAAAATGAGAAGAGAGGAGGGAAAGATGGGGCTACACCAAACATTGCTACTTCTGCACAACTTCTTCCTCATCCCTGTTTTGGGAACCAGCTTTAAGGCCCTGACACACCAAGAGTGTGTGGTGAGTAAGTGGTGGGTGAGAGCGGTGTGAAAATGGTCGGCAAACAGCCGCTTTGTTTCATGTACGTATCATAACAACGGCTTGTATATCAGCAGTCCTCGGTCTTCTGTTTTCTCTTTTTGAATGACAAATACAGACTACCGCCACCTGCTGGTGTGGAGAGTTATTTCATCTCCCGCAGGCGCAGACTGTACGTGCTAACTGGCCGTCGGCTGTAGTCTTTGCGGTGTGTTCGAGTGCAATTGCAAAGGCGACGTGAGGCGACTCAACGGGTGGCCTTCGTCAGCGCTGGTTCTTTGATGTCGGCTTGGCGTGTCCCCAGCTTCAGTCAAGAGCCAAAACTAAACTCAATCCTCAAACTCATCCTCAATTTCTGCCACGCAGTAAAACCATGTTGGAATTCCTGGACTTCAGACAAGAGAAGCAACTCGGAGACATTGGCAGGCAAGTGTCCACACGCAGCACAATATTTGTCTAAGCATTAAATGCTTATCTTCTGTCTGGCTCGCTGTATTTTTGTAGCGGCGTGGCCAACAATGTAGTGACGTCAACTGTCTCTACACGGCAACATGCTTCACCCTGCTGGAGGACATTATAAACGCAATCTTTGAATTCATGTTGAAAGATACAACAAGACATGTGACTTTTCACATAAACACATAAACCATTCCCTGTCCACGGCGGAGCACACAGCGTTTAGCTGGCGAGCGAGCCAGGCCGTTAACTCTCAAACCCTGGTGTCTGAATCGTTGACAAGCCAGGCCTCTCCAGTCTAAAGTTTCCCCTGAGCGTAAAAGAAGTGTAGCATTGGCCATGCTCCAGTTTCCAAACCCCCTCCTCCTCCTCCTCCGCCCTCTCCCGTCTCCCTTTAGTGCGCCTCCTGCGCCGTCCCGCTCCCCCCCTCATATCTCTATTCCACAGAAATCTGGCTCCCAGCTACTCCCAGCTAGAAAAGTGGGAGCCAGTCAGGCGCGAGGGAAATAGAGGGAGACGGAGAGAGCGCGAGAGGAAAGAAAGAGGGGGCGGGGTGGGGAAGAGAAGGAATGCTTTTCACATATTTCGACTGTTACTTTTGCAACTTTGCTTCCTCTCTTGTGCTTTTAGGGTCGTCACCTAATTGCTGCGACTCCTATCAGCCGCTCGACAATCTCTTCCTCTCGTCTCACACACAAATACAGCCGCGATGAAAGACACATTCAAGGGTTAAGAAAAGCTGAAGGAGGGGAAATGTATGTGAGGGAAAAAATTAACAGAGCCCCCTCTCAGAGCCATTTCAGTCGCCCCCGTCCTCCCCCCCTTCCTCGTTTCATCTGGCGGTGGCTGTGAATGTAACCGGTAATTTGGAAGGTCCCGTCTGAGACAAACTGCAACGTTAATGCGGCAGGATCTCTGCCGGGCCTGAGCGGACTCACCGCGGCCTGTCATTAGCCTTCATTAGACGCAGGGGAAAAAAAGGAAAGAAAAAGACAACACTGGGAGAAGATAGACAGAAACAGAGAGGAGGGGGTTGGGGGGGGGAAGAAAAACTGAAAGCATGCCTTCCATAAAACAAGAGGGGCTGTGTTCTTTGAAGTTGGTCAGAGCCGAGCCTCGGGGAGTTTATCGTAAATCCGTCCTCATGGGGTGCAGGGGGAAACTAAGTACCCGGCTATCTACCTTGGACTAAATGGAGGGAAAAAGGCATTTATCTTTGAGATAAGAGACAGAAAGTGTCTTTTGTGATGTCAGACAGAGTCTCCGATCTCGGGTCTGCTTTGCATGTACGTGCAGGAACAGCCGGGGTTGATAAGAAAAGTCCAAAGCATCCTTCTCCTTAACAGCTGACAGAGGGCCTGCTGGTGGAGCTCACCTGTGGGGCCCTGTGTGTGTGTGTGTGTGTGTGTTTCTGTGCGTGTGTGTTTCTGTGTGTGTTTGTTATTGCTGGGAGAGACAGGGCCTGGCGTCAGAGGTCATTAGAGCGGCTGCCTGTCTGAGCCTGTCATTGCAGCCTGAAAACACCCTGCTATTCAGGACTGCACTAACTGCCCCGCTCCCCCTCCCTCTCCTCCTCTCAGAAACTCTGACTGGAAGCAAAGAGAGAACCACAGAGGAGAGAAAAGCGAGGGAAGGATGAAAGCAAAGGGGTTGAAGAGAGACGGAAAAACAACAGAGGAAAACATGAAGGGGTCAGCTAGTAAAGCAGCGGTGCAAGACGTATTCTTCTGCAATACCACAATGTAGAAATAAAACATTACAAGGCCTTTCTTGCCGAGAAGAGAGATTAAAAAAAGAACGGTTAAAGTCAATAATCCGCGGAGATATCCCCCCTCTAGAATGGGTCAAGCCCCCAAAAACACTACACTTCCCACAATGCAACTCCATAACCTCTTTCGTTAGACCTTCTGTTATAGTTTCGAAGTCCAAACTGAGATAACCATGATGACATCAATATGACATAATTGCTCAGACTTCCTCCAGAGCCACAAATGTCATTATTCGACTGTTTTCACCGGCTGAGTAGTAGAAAGAAAGAGTTAAAAACTATGGCTGTCAAAGTTAACGTGATAATGACACGTTAATGCAAATTCGTTTGACGCTACTTATTTGTTTAACGCATTTCAGGTTGTGGCGGGCTCCGTTTTAAAGCTAGAAGGAAGATACTGGTGTCATGAAAACTAGAAAAACCTAATGACTCCAACGGTACCAACCATGTCAGGTTAAATAATGCTCCAAACTAAATTTTGGTGAGGAAAAACTATCATGGCCTCTGTCCTATTTCCCTCTGAGATGTAGTGGAGTAGAAGTATAAAATAGCACAGCAGCGGTTAGATAAGAGACCATCTGAAAGCTAATTTGAGAGACGGACAAATGACACCAAAATAAATATTAGTCCAGCTCAAACTGTGACTTTACAGGTAAACAAAACCACACTTTTTTTTTTTTTTCCTGTTCAGTCTATCAGCAGAGAGAACGCCAGACAGACAGACTCCTCCATCTGTGGGGCGCAGCCTTGTGAAGAATATGTTCACAGCTTGTCCTGACAGCAGATGAGCTTACACCTCATGAGTAATGCTGCTGAAGACAGAACCCCACACATACTGTATATAAACACACACACACACTAATGTGAGTGGCACCGTATCCACACACCTTGTTCCAAGCGCAAGGCTCATTTAACTGAATTTGAATTTTTAACACATTTGCCGGTCGTGCTCCTCGCGTTACGCTCCGACACGATTTCAGGTGCTTCTCGCATAGGTGTGTGTGTCAGACGGTGTCGTCAGAGTCGTCTGTCCTTGGCGTGTTTCCGTCTGCTGCGGGCCCCCCGAGCGTTCGCGGAGCTCGTCTGTACATCTGTCTGCACTGTCTCTGGACGTCTGCCTATCGGAGCATTAGTCCGTCTATCTGTCTGCCGCCCTCACCTGCTCGTCTGCTCCGCGGCCTTTCAGCCTGTGTGTGTCTCGGGCTTCTCCTCGCCGGAGATAAGCGGGGCTAGCTGGCAGCCTGAGGCCATCTGTCACCCCCCGGCCCTTTCTGCTCCGCTCCAGTCTGCTGCCAGTCTGTCCCAGTCTGGTTTGTCCCATGGGGCCCACACATAAACCCCCATCCAAATAAAAGACTTTCCCTGCTGCTGCCGCACTATGACGCAAGAGCTCAAATGTAGCTGAGAGATGGAGCAGATTGGTGTGCGCCATGTGATCACGGATGATAAAAATGATAACAGGCCTTGTTAAAAGCAATTTTTTTTGTAAGAAAAAGCAGCTGGTGAGGTCTAATGTGGATGTTGGCCATTAGCACCACTGTGCAAACAAAAACAGCATATTGCTTCCATGTTTTCTAGGTATTTAATGGATGATCAGCTTATGGTCTGCGAGGTAGGAGGGGGGGAGAGGGGGGGTGAATATCTGTGATTAAATAAACCCCCCGTGCAATGCAAAATATTTAAACCACAGCACACAGCAAATAGACACACACTGCTAGCTCCCCTGTGGATTTTAATGGTCCAAGGTCTTAAAGAGTGGACGCCATGCTAGCTGAGACAACTGGTTGAGGGGAGGAGGGACGGCTGAGAGGACGGGGGGGGGGGGGCGACGACAGACTGGGTGCTTCTCTCAGGGCCAGTCTGGAAAGGTTAATCATTACCTCCGTCTGACTCCACACACACACACACACACACACACACACACACACACACACACACACACACACACACACACACACACACAGCAGGTCACTACTATACTTAGGAGTCAACACGCCTACACCCTCATGCACACACACACAATGTTCAACCTTCACTCCTGGACACAACACTATCAACATGGGTAAATAGTGAGGAGGCTCCTGAGAACGAGTCTCGTATCGATCCCTCAGAGCCCTATATATATGTGTGTGTGTGTGTGTGTTTGAGTGTGTGTGTGTGTGTTCGCCTCAGACATGTAATGACCCTGTCGTCATCAGACACACACTCACAGCGGCTGAGGAGAGGAATCGGGAAGACATGAAGGAAACAGCTCCGGGGGGAAGGAAGGACTCTTCATGGTGCCTTATTTTCTAAGTCAACACCCTCTCTCGAGCCGGGGAAAGTCTATTCCAAAGGTCAAGGGTCACCCTGGAGGCATTCCTTTTGTTCTCCCTGCCACGCCGTATATGTTCAGCCCTGAGTGTGTGCCTCTAATGAAAGCATTTCTCTCTCTCTGTGTTCACCAGAACATTATGGTCTCGCTGATTTTTTCGAGTTACTACAAGTAAATATAGTAGTAGTAGTATAGTAAGAGTCCTCAACGGCGGGCTTGTTGCCTGTTGATCATTCTACTTCTTACTCAATGACAGACGAGCCCTTCGGAAAAAGAAAGGTCAGGTCCGTTCTGTGCGGTGGAGACAGAGGAGTGGCCTTGTCTCACATCCATACACTGCAGCTTTGTAGGTTTAAGCCATCGGCTGCACGCGGTCTAATTTTTTTTTTTGTACTGTTGAAAGATAGATGAGTCAATCTGCTCTTAGAATGATTGTGGTTGGTTACTGGTCGTTGCACAAGAGCATGAAACCTGTAACCAAAATGTCATTAAATCAGGCTAAATCATGTTGTTTATCAGCTTGACTGCACTGTAGTACTCCTCAGTAGGGGTATCATTTAAAACATTAAGATGCCAGAGATACTGATACCAATAGAGTACTTCATTCTTGTGTGTGATTCACTGGCTAGCTTATCGGCACCGCACTGCACAGCGCTCATACAGCGGTTAACGCTGATAACACCGGCCCCCGACCCACGGCAGCAGGGCCATGTTATCGTGGAACCGTAATCGAAGAACAATAATATATTGCCAAGAAGTGAAAGTCAATCGTTCGTTCCATTGTAACATCAGCGCCCAGCAACAAAGCTACGCTTCCGCCATTTTGGACTGAAAGCGAAACTACTGGACACCAGTAAAACGTCCGGCCTACAAAGTGCCGTGCAAAAGAAAAAACAAGTTATTTCTATTCTATTGTCATATTCTACCAAAATTGCCTGTGTTGAACAATAAAATATTATAAATACAATAAGCGTTTTCGATCCGTGGCTGTCAAAAAAATATACTCTTTGCCCCGTAATGCCCCCAAAATGACGAAAAAAATGAGGCATTGTTCAGCCCCAGCAGGTAGACAAGTAGAGGCAGAGAGATGGTAGTAGCTGACAGAGGAAGTGCCTCTTTAGGGTGGTTACGTAAGAAGATGTAAAGTCCCCCCACACCTCCCCACTTCAGGAAACCTAAATAAGCCCTGATGGCAGGAAAACCACACAGGGGAGTGGCACAGTTTCGCTATCTACAAATCTGACTCCTCGCAGAAACACAGATAGAGAGAATGAGTTGCAGACACGCCATCTCTAACATGAACCATCCGGCCACGGCCCGGGAGAAGATAAGGAAGAAGAAAATGTTTTCCTAAAGCCTTCGTCTACGGTATAATTTTCTCTGAGTGGAAGTTCCTGCTATAATTACATGATGTACATGATCTTGATACTGCTCGGGCACGGCGTTTATCTCAGTTTGAGATCAAATATAGGATGGATTCATAATTAATTGGGGCAGCATCTTCCATTTGGATTATCATAAAACTACAGCATGGTACATTTAAAAAAACAAAAAAAAAAAACATTTTATCACCCTTTAACATCTCTTTCCTGCGGAGTTATTATTCCAACACTTCATCACGCTGACCCTCACACACACACAACCATCCCCTGCAGCCCAGCTTTCCCAGGGTGACAGGACAAATAAACACTAGCTAGTTGGGACACGCGGTGCCAGGCAGGCTGCGATGATGTCATCAGCTCACTTTTGCAAACAAGTCAGAGAGGATCACTTGCTACGGACAGATGGACAGACAAGCCCAACAATCGCCCACATTGTTGTGGAGCTAAAACACCGTGGGAACTAAATAACAGACACGGAGAGGGGAGACGACCAGCGGAACCAGTTGTGTGTGCACTCTGAGCTTTTGTTGTGTTGTTATTAGGGCTGTCAATCGATTAAAGTATTTAATCACATGATTGTCCATGATTAATCATGAGAAATCGCACATTTTTTATCTTTTCAAACTGTGCTCAGTGTGCTGACTTGACTATGACTTGCCCCAAACTGTATGTGATTATCATAAAGTGGGCATGTCTGTAAAGGGGAGACTCGTGGGTACCCATAGAACCCATTTACATTCACATATCTTGAGGTCAGAGGGCAAAGGGACCCCTTTGAAAATGGCCATGACAGTTTTTCATCGCCAAAATGTAGCGTAAGTTTGCAGCGTTATTTAGCCTCCTTCCCAACAAGCTAGTATGACAACATGGGTACATGACGCGGTGCCAATGGATCACTTATGTTTTCTAGTTTAATACGATGCCAGTATCTTCACTCTTGCTTTAAAACTGAGCCCACTACAACCCCTGAAAGACCGATTGCATTGATGCGTTAAAGAAATTAGTGGCGTTAAAGCGATTTTGCGTTAATGAGTTATTAACGCGTTGACTTTGACAGCCCTAGCTGTTATTAAAATGTATGCAACTCTGTGTGTGTGGGGTCTGTGATAGAGATGTGGCTACTGAGATAAAGACCTCCAGTCCAGACCTTCAGAGACAAACTGACTACATGAATGAGCAGGCGGGAGGGTGTCACACTAGAAATCTGACACACACACACACACACACACACACAGGTTTACAGGAATGTGTCTCCACTTATTTCCATTTCCGTCTTCATCCCGCTAAAGGGGACGTTCTCCCTCCCTTCCTCCTTTATCCTCCTTCACACACTCAGTCTCTCTTTCATATCTTCGTACATTGAGGTAATGTCAAAATCCACTTCCACAGAGTGACTGCGAAACCAAAACAATGTTCATCTGGTTCTGGGCTTCCCTCCAGCTCTGGCTCGGAGCCACATCTGCATAGCCCACCTTTCAATACACCGGCTGATGCTAAAGGTGGGCTAACTGTAAATGATGCTACGCTAAGAAACAACACAGGATCTCATCGGAGAAAATCTTCAGCACCAAAACAAGCTAGGCACACTCTTTTTTTCCCCTCTCTCTCTCTCTCTCTCTCTCTCAACCTCTCTCCATCCTCCGCGTGCTGTTTTTTCGATTTGTGCAGCATAATGACACAGGGTGGGGAAGAGAGGACGGCCAAAACCAAAATTAAGTCCCTTGCCAAGAGGCGGCTTGGCTGCCGCGCAAGGAGAGGAAGTGGGGAGTAATGAGAGATCCTGGCCGCGGCTCGGAGCGGCCCGGCTCTGCTCCGCTCAACTCGCTGGCTGAACACACGGCCTCCAAATTACAGAGAACAGAGCAGAGCTGCCGGCCATCTCTCCCTCCACCCAAAGCCGCCATCTTCTCTCCCTACTTCACTCCTTCCTCTTACGGTTGGAGAAAAAACATTCAACCAAAGCAGAAACTGTTCTATGGAGTTCATTTTCTCTTATTGAGGACCTACGCTTATTTTCAGGTTCATATTTGTATTTTGGGTTTCTACTCGAACATGTTAACATGCTTTAATGTTCAAAAAACGCTTCATTTTTCTCATATTCTGCTGCACCACCTCAGCTTTGCTCTAACTTGCTTTGTTTGGGGACATGTTACTTGGTGACATCACCACGTTACAGAAGAAAATGCGGGACTTCAAGCGAGGCGTTTCAGGCAGTTCGGGAGCGGTGTTTCTGAGTAACTCCCTTTGGCGTGGACTTTGGGCTTTGTAACTTTACAGACCTTTTACATGCACTAAAAACTTTACAAAGAAAGGGAAAATCACAAAAGCATAATAGGTCCTCTTTAAACTCGTTTCCATAGCAACTCTACCAGGCTACATATACATTTCTATCTTTCTAGAATTTTTTTTTTCTGTTTTACTGCCTCCTTCTTTCTGGTTGGTGCACTCCAGTGTTTGTTTTCTGTCAAGAAGAGGCCTCGGCTGCCTCCCTGTCCGCTCCCCTTTTCCTCAAAGACATGAGGTCATATCCTGCGCAGCCCTTTCCTCTTTCTGCTAACCCAAACAAGGCAGGAATGCCGAGAGAGAGAGAGAGAGAGAGAGAGAGAGAGAGAGAGGAGGGAGACTGAGGGCGCTCTGTCTCTGACTTGATTGCTGGAAATTAGCCTCCCGTAAAGATTGTGTCTTAGCATCGGTGATGTATAACATAAAGCTCACTTCCTGTAAAAAAAACTTGCACCAAAAATGGGCCGTTTCTTCTGTATGACAGCGGCAGAACTAGTTTTGATTTAATGAGCCGAGGTGCCAGGACTAAATTTAATCTCTGTCAGAGCCCCTGATGAAGGTTATACCTCCAGCCGATTCACCGGATGACTAATTGACTGACTGAAGCGCTGCTGGCCGACTGTCTGTCGAGCGAGGTGACTGGCTGCTGGTGGTATAAGAATACAACTGGGGCCTAAATTTAACCTGCAGTGGGAGGAAGCGCCTGTGTGACAGTCGGCCGTGCGCCAGGGCTCGCACCAGGTCATTCTATCTGCCCCGTCTGTGTGTATGTGTGAAAACGCGCCGGTGTGTGTGCGTACATGTCACCGCAGCCCGACTGGATCCTCTTACACACAGACACTCCGGGTCAGTCCCCGATGGCACCATCAGGCACGCCACCGACACACATACACACACACACCGATGCTACACAGCCAATACGAGCTGGGCACAAACACACGTCTATAACTCGCCTTTAAAGAAGATGAAATGTACACACTACAGCCGGGATGCTCATGAGTACTTCTTTAGACTATTGCTGAACCTGAATACCATTTTTTGGGCTCTGAAGCTTCGGTGACAAATATTCAAAGGTATTCGAAGCTTCGCAATGCAGCCCTACTTTGGACCAACTGAAATGTGTCCATATCACTGATTATAAAATACCATCAATCAGATTCATAATCCAGATTACTTCATCTTTAATCAGATTGTGCCAGATTTAAGACAAATCTATTCAGGCAAAGTTCTTGATCGGCTGCTTGTGATAAGACAACTTTTAACACGCGAGAACATTTGGATTCTCCGTCTTAATTGGTCAAAGTATTGTTTCCGTATGTGGTACCAAAACTCAGACACCGTAGCGTCACTAGCATAGAAACATTTTAAAATGATACCCAGCCGTCGAGCACACACATCCACACAGGGGTATTTCCTATAAGACAACTTGTTCCAGACCTCTTTGACAAGATGGACGTCTGGGTGTACGTTGGTGCCACTAGAGCTGCTCGCAAACAATCTCGTCTCTAACAAGTTTAAATATTACTTAACACTCCACAGATTCATAACCAACAATCCAGCGCCCTCTTAACCCCGACCCGGTCTCCCATTTCTAAATCTCCCTCTTGATCTCTCTCCTCAGTTCCTGGGCGAACCTAAACCTCAGAGCTAAGCCCTCACGCCAGCTCAAACCACGATCAGCACCCTGACTCCCAGCTCCAGGCCTCCAGCCATCGACGCCCCCCCCCCTCCCCCCACCACCCTCCTCTTCCCTCCTCTCTTCCCTCCTCTCTGCTCTGTTCCAGGCTGATGACGTGAGCCAGCGAGAGGAGCTTTGGAGCTGGTAGCCTGGCAGGCAGCCTAGTTTGCATTTGCGCTTGTCGCTGTCGCAGCTCACTTAACTCCTTCCAGCCTGGACGCTCTTGGCTTTTTTCAAGATGGATAAACAGGGAGAATAAAAAAAAAAGGAAAGACGGGAGAGGAGGATGTTATCTCTAACCTCATCAGCTCTGTCTGAACTAGGGTTTGTAGATGAACAAGGGTCTTTTTGGGGTATTTTTTCTGAAGTATAACTGCTAAATGTCTTACTTTTTCTACTACAATGCAAAAAAGTAACAGAACAACTCCTTCAAATCTTTGCCACCCTCCTTCCATCGTCTCCCTTCCTTCTTCCTCTCTGTAAATACGTCTGGAGAAGAACATAAAAAGGGCAGAGTGAGTGAATTAGAAGGTCAGCAGCGGGCCTCTGGGAGAGCCATGTTTCTTTTGTCAGGGCCCCAGAGGGAGGGAGCGAAGGAGGGAAGCAGGGAGGGAGGGAGTATGAGGGGAGGAGGAATGGACTGGAGCAGCCTTTTTTTTTTCTTGGCCTGCCAGGGAAATCATGAGGGCAGAGACCTTCAGCCATCCCGCCCCAGCCTTTTCTACCTCTACTGCTTTTACTGAGGAGGCCCATTCACTGGAGCGCTCGCTGCCATGTCATCCTCGCCAGGAAGGAAAACAGGAGAGGTGGAGGAGGAGGACGGTACGCCTCGATGAGGGAGGGAAGGAGGGAGCATGGGGGCGCCTGTTAAGACTCCACTTCTAGGGTTTCATAGTTTGAACTGGGTCTGAAATGTGTCTTTAGTTAATGCACACTTTGGTGTCCATCTGAAGGTGTGGAGGACAGGAGAAGAGAGATATTTTACTTCCTCTGTTCTTGTAAGCACTGCTCCAATCTCTTCCCCCATCTAGGGACACACAGACACATGCAGGCAGTCAAGCTAACCCCCCTAGCACCAAACAAAGGAGGGGGGGGGGGTGGAATGGGCAGCGAACACCAACTGACATAAAACAGGCTTTAAAGGCCCGGTAATGAGAACCATCTGAGGCAAAAGGAAAGCAGAGAACAGCAGAGCAATCTCCCTCCCTCTCTCTCTCTCTCTCTCTCTCTCTCTCTCTCTCTGTCCTGAACACCATCTTATTCTGTAGCCTGCGGACAGGGCGCCGGGCGAGGAAGGCAACGCTGCCAAAGGGGATTATGGGAGAAAAGCTGAGGAAGCCCGAAACACGTCCTGCATGAGAGACGGAAGAAAGAAAGGCGCCTGTGTCCCGCTCTTATCCACACACAGAGAGCCCGGAGGAGAGTCCACAAAGACATCCCCTGTACGCACAAACACACCCAAACAAACATGTCAGTCGGAGGAGCCTCTTTTCGCTGCTATTTTCTCCCCACAATGCCGCACGCACGGAGCATATTCTTCTCCAAACAACGGTTCGGCATGTTTGTCTTCCATTACAACATAACACGGAGAGGAAGAGGAGAAGAAGAGGAGCGTTGTTCAAAGAGCCAGGAGGGAGGGAATGGATGTGAATGTGGGAGAAATACACCACCCTCCTTTTTTTTATTACAGAGGGGAAGCAAGGGGCCCCCCCACAATCACTGCTTCATCATCACAAGTATGGAGGGGAGATGTGTGTTGAGAGGTATGCACAGGAGACGGAAAAGAAAACAGAGGAGGAAAATAACTTTCAAAAAGAGAGGGACGGTAGAAAAAGATGAGAGTATTTACCTGAAAGCCCCACAGGGGCTGAGTATGTCGTTCCCCCAGTATCACTGGATGAAGGTCCAGAGTCTGGAGAATCTACCGGAGAGAGAGAGAGAAAGACTTTGAATTAGCACTGTGTGTGTTCCTGTGTGTGTGTGTGTGTGTGAGGGGAGAAGGCAAAGCAGCAGCTGTGAGATCGTCAATCACTCGGGTGAAATCAATGCCTAATGAAGACGCTGACGACGAAGCTCACACTCTCACACACACAGGGAAGACTTGCAGAGGAGAGTTTCTTACACCCTCGATAATCCCCCATAATCCACTGCTTCAGGAGGAACGTAAGAGCCGCATCTCTGCGTAGACGAGCTGCTGATCTGGAAGGAGCTGTATTGGTTTCTGCTAATGACCGAGGCGAGGGTTCGGGGCTGGAGATCCCTGCTCAATAATCAAGTGTGCTCTTCTGGGTCTCCTCTTTTTTAATAGAGATCCAAACTGGTTGTCTGATGTCTTAATACGATTCCCGTTCCGGCTTTTAACACAACAACCGCAAAGGTGTATCAGAAATGTTTCTACATCAAGTTCGTGGCTGCCTCGGCAGACGGATCTCAGAGAGAGGCCTTGAAAGCCGCTCGCCGTGAATGCACGCCGCATCTAGCAGGCAGACAAGAAAAGAAAAAAACGACTCATTCTCTCTCTCTACCCTCTCTTTGCATCTGAATGCTTAACTCCCACTAAGACTTGTAATGTAGACTAGTTCCAACATGACACCTGAATGGAGGCTTTAACAAAAAACTGCTGTGTGTGTGTTGAGCGGAGCAGCACGCCGCTGGGAGCGGGCTAGCTCTGCTGCAGAGCTGCTGCTGCTGCCGGTAGCTCGGTATTCGCTAATGATACATTCCTCTCGCTGCACGTCAATGCTGCGCTACACGTTCTATCCATTGAGCCACAGTGTGTGGTGGTGATCGCCCGCCTTCACTCCAATGCAAGCCATGCACGCTACTGTCGTATTAAAGCGCGCTGCTAAAAAAGCAGGGCTGTCAATCGATTAAAATAGTTTATCGCGAGTACAATTTTATCTGTTCAAAATGTACCTTAAAAGGGAGATTTGTCAAGTTTTTAATACTCTTATCAACATGAGAGAGGGCAAATATGCTTGCTTCATGCAAATGTATGTATATATCTATTATTGGAAATCAATTAACAACACAAAACAATGACAAATATTGTCCAGAAACCCTCACAGGTACTGCATTTAGCATAAAGAATATGCACAACAGGCAACAACAGCTGTCAGTGTGTCAGTGTGCTGACTTGACTATGACGTGCCCCAAACTGCATGTGATTATCATAAAGTGGGCATGTCTGTAAAGGGGACACTCGTGGGTACCCATAGAACCCATTTTCATTAACATATCTGGAGGTCAGAGGTCAAGGGACCCCTTTGAAAATGTCCATGCCAGTTTTTCTTCGCCAAAATTTAGCTTACGATTGGAGCGTTATTTAGCCTCCTTCCCAACAAGCCAGTATGACATGGTTGGTACCGATGGATGGTGTTTTGCAACAACTACAAAGGATGCAAACTGAAGAAATATAGCAAGTAGGGAGTCAGCATGCATTTAATCCACAAACAGCGAGGAGGAGGAGGATGTCAGATACTTCCACTCTCCAGCTAACAGTGCGTCTCATTGGCCTCCTGTTTGAGCTGCAGTAGCTAAGAAGTAATAAAGAAACGGCGACCAGAGCCCTCATCCCACCATCCTGCCACCCTTCCCCGTTCAGACGCGGCCCGTGCTGCTTGTGGTCACCGTAACGAGATGGCCCAAGCCTGCCTCGCTTTCATTGGCCAGCCAGCACCGTTTTGCCCCGGTCTCCCGGGCAACAGTTCACAGCTGACCACAGGGCTGATGGGGGCATCGGAGAGAAAGCGCTAAACAGTGTGTGATTTATATTCCCCAGAGCTGAGACATGGTAGCGTTTTTTAACGTTTAACTCGGCTGCTTTCACAGCGCTGCTGCTGCTGCTGGAGCGGACGGACACATATTACCCCACTTCCTGCTCACTGGAATCATAAAACCATTATCATAAAATCCATCCGCTCTTCCGCTTCATGCAGATTTCTTTTTTTTTTTTTTTTACTGCCTTCTAAAAGTTATCAATGCAGATTTTCTGAATGTCATGATGATTTAACACAGCCTAATATAAAGCAAATACAGAGAGGAGGATAGTAATAGCCTCCAGTAATGAGAAGGGACTGATGATTGACAGCTCCCCGAGGCCACTGGGGAAAAACCCCCCGTCTTTCTGCATGATAAGCTCATCTCTCTGTGTGTGTGTGTGTGTCTGTACCCTCCAGCCTGCTCCATTGTCCTATTAATATATGTTGTCTTTCACCCTCTTTCACCAATACAGACAGACAGACCGACAGACAGACAGAGTCTCCTTTGATTAACCACAACTGCAGCTGCACTGACTGAATGAGGAAATAGCATGACAGGTGATCCAGAGCACTTTTTCCACTTAAATACTGACAAAAATATGGCTTTAAAGAAACTTTTTTTTAAAGTATAAAAGCTCTACTAAGTTGGGAATCAACCTGATGATATTTCCCTCGCCTCGTTCTGCAAAATTTAATTCCCACACAGTCAAAGCAATTCAAGTTTCTGCAGTTTTGCTCTGAGAGGGGAAACCGGGTGGTAACACGGGTTGTATAATCATTTCCTTTGTCTGCATCCAGCTTGCATTTCCTATTTACCTCCTCGTTTCCTTTCATCGCTGGAAAGTTTCCAACATCTCATCAGGAGGAAGAGGATGATCATTTTCGATTAATTCTGCTTGTATTTTATAAGGTTTTGTAAATGCTTTTCAGGTACAACAATATCGCGAAAGCCTGGTAAATAAAGACAGAGAGACAGAGAAGGGGGGGGGGGAACTGCTTTGAAGAACCACAGCTGCAGCTGCAATGACTTCCTATTGTTTCCACTCACTGAAAGCCACTTTCTCCTTCTCCTGACTAACTGGCTGGCCGACCGGCTGGTCAGCTGAGCGCTCATTGTTCAACTCTGAGCTTTTCCTGCACTGACAGACGGAGGTAAACGAGCAAAGAAGCAGGAAAAACTGTGACACGGAGAGCATCATCTCCTTCACTTCTTCACTGGTCTTGCACTATTCTGATTATAGCCTGAATTCTAACACACTTCAAAAAACGACTTAACAGGCGATGACATAACCCGATGCCATTTTCCGGCACTGGGGGAGTAAGATGACAACCACAGCAGCGTGTGGAGTCTGGCACAGGTGGGGGGGGGAGAAAACTATTAAGCAAGATCAAAGCTTGTTAAGAGGAGAGGGGAAAAAACAGTGAAAACAAAACACATCCAGACAGAGATGTGGGACGGTGACACACAACCTGATGATTAATTCAGCTGATAAAGGCACCGGAGACGTTACTGTCTGTGTCGCCATTCACAACACACCAATACAACCCCCCCCAGAAGACACACACACTACGCCCCTGGTGACATGCCAGTCAGTCTATAGCTGGTATCTCAACTTTGTGCTGCTCTGCCCTGGCTGCCAGCCATGCTAGAACTGCCCAGCCAGACAGCCAGCCAGCCAGCCAGCCAGGCGTGCCACTCCACTGCTATCATAAATCACAACATAACATGGAGCTGTTTCCTACACACACACACACACACACACACAGCAGGGGAAGTGTGTATGTAATGTAAAACAACTACGAGATGGCCTTTAAGGTGTGTGTGGTGTGTGTGTGTGTGTGTGTGTGTGTGTGTGTGTGTGTGTGTGTGTGTGTTTTGCAGGAAATCAAATAATAATAATGTGTGTGTGCGTGCAGCAGCTCACCTGGTGGTTTAAGATAGTCCATGGGATAGCGCGAATATGGAGGAGGAGGAGACTCTGCATGGGAAAAAAGAAGCAGAGCATGAGCAAAAAAAAACACAAGGGAGAGATCTACAGTTTATGATAAGAGTTGTCATTCTGGTGGGAAAAAGGTTTTGTGTCTGTCAGCTCAGCTTGGAGAGGAGAGGAGAGGAGAGGCGAGGAGAGGAGAGGAGAGGAGAGGAGAGGAGAGGAGAACAGAGGAGAACAGAGGAGAACAGAGGAGAGAGGAGAGGAGAAGAGAGGAGAGGAGAAGAGAGGAGAAGAGAGGAGAGCAGAGCAGAGGCAGTGAGGCCGGCTGGCCGGGCGGCTATTGCCTTTCATTGGCAGGCAGATAAACAGGGGGCCGCCTGGCGCCAGGAGGGCCACTATCAGCGTCTAGGACAAACTGAGATACGGGCCTCTTTTGGCCCGGGACGCCAAGCAAGCACACACATACACACACACATACACACACACACACACAGGCCCTGGAAACTTCACCGTGGAAAGAGCGTAAAGCTCTGGATGAGTCGCTTTTTGCACTTTGGAAATGCCAATTGTGAAATGTTGAAATACCAGATGGGTTGTTTGTTTAAAAAGAAAAGGAATATCCTGATTGACCGAATAATAAACAGCTCTAAAACACATGTTAAAGTCAGGATGCAGCCTAATTAAGAAATCCACATTATGTAGCATTTAAAAGATAAATGATCATCATAATAATAATTGGAGGGGGAAAGAAGATAATGTGATGCGCAATTTGATGGCACCATATTGAATAAGAGGACCTCTTGGCACGGTCCAGTTTGACCTTATGGAAAGTCAAGACAACAGTGCCAAGAGAGATGATGTCATCTGAATTAGGCTAATTATCCCCTTTAAGAGTCTGCTAATTCTCTGACACAATGACACAATGGTGTCTCAATCTGTCCTAAGCCCCCCATGCACCAGAGAATAATAAAAACACATTTTCACAACTTTTTTGTTATTATTGGAGGTTATATTATAATGAATATCCATTCTCACCGAGTTCACACAGTCTGCTCATGTGGTGCGGGTTGCAGCAGACGAGCTCCGGGTTGGTTTTCCCGTAGGATTCACAGCAAGACAGCCTCTTGAGCTCCGAGGAATGCCTGAGGTCCGGCCACCGGAACACCTTGTAGAGCAGCATGGGCAGAGAGTAAGACTGTTGACCCACCAAGGCGTCCAGTCTGCCGGGCAGGAGCAAGCAGGGGCTCCGGGCGCCCCCCTTGGACTCCACCGCCTGCAGAAGCACCTCTAATTGTTTTTCTTTGACCTTCTTCAGTATGTTGTGGGTCAACGCCTTCAGTTCCGCCTCGGACCCGGCGCTGGACTTGGCCACCTTCGTGGTTTTGCCCATGCAGCAGCCCCCGGAGCCATGCGACCCTCTATCCGCCTCCCCGTCGCCCTCCGCGGGCGCACGGCTCCTCCAGAGTCGCCGGACGAGCCCCGATCGTTTGGTCCTAAACATGCGGGACGAAAAGAGGGTTCCCCGGCTAAAAAACGAGCATGGTGTCCGCAAATCATGAAGATTCCGGGGTCCGAATCCAGGCAGTGACGAGCAGCCTGAAGAGAAACACAGAAGACGGTGGAGAAACTGGGATCCGGAGGAGAAGCAGAGGAGATCTGGAGCATCCGCCAGTCTCTGTCGCCTTCTGCCGCACACTGGAGCACCGGAGAGATCACCGGAGAGCAGCAGCCGAGGATCCCGGGACAGTCAGCTCTTCCTCCGAGGAGAAACAACCATCACCTCCTCCAGGCGGTTAACACCAGCCTATAGAGATGAATCTAGCAGTATAATACAGCTCTGCTCGAACACGGAGGCATGAATGTGCTTCACTTTAAAAACACTCTGCGATCCGATTCTTTCAGCATCAAAATAATGTCAGAACATCTTTCTGTTTGTGCGCATTGGCTGTGGATTGAAATGAGACAAACTGGGGCCTAATTGAGCCCAAACGGTGTCACAATTATCCCATGAAAAACCGACCGTGTCTTCAAGAGCATTAATCCACAAAATCCTTGATCCGACTGCGCAGAGTAGAGGAGAGTAGAGTAGAGTAGTCTCTCCAGCGGGCTTCTTCTTCTTTTATCCGTTATCGTCTAAATATGCGTCTGGTCTGCAGAGGATGTGGTCTGCTGAGAGCCGGGGATCAGATCCAGGTCTGGTTCTCTCTCAGCCGGGTTGAAAGCTCTGGGAGAAAAGCTATAGAGAGACCCTCGGGTTGGTGATCCGTCCTCGCACCGACGAGCCTCGGAGACGAATCCTTTAAAAAGATTCAATAATCCAAAACCTCGTATCTCACACGAAGTTTCTGTGTCTGTAGAAGCAAGAAAAGCGAGCCGTCGACGTGCTGTGTAGGTTGGTCAGCAGCAGGCTCTCTCTCTATGTCTGTAAACGAGGCGGATGGTTTTGGTTGTGGGTGCCCTTGCTCTCTCCGTCTCCGTCTCCAGTCTCTCTAGTCTCAGTCTCTCCAGTGCGCATTGACGCGCCCGGTCACGTGTGTGTCTAGACACCCTGTCGCTTAAAAGAAATGTGATTGTGTTGCGCAAACAACAGATCAAGTAGAGCCCACAGCGCACACACACACACACACACACACACACACACGCACACACAATAAAATAGGAGCAGGAAAGTGAACATTTTCCCAGAAGAAGAAGTTGACAAATTGAGAATATACGAGGAAGAGGTTGGGACACTGAAGCAGTTAGGAGGACACAAGTCATTTCTGTTAGACTTCTACATATTGTGGTAAAATAAGAAGGCCCCTCAACTTATTAAAGCTTCTTCTTCTTAAAGATTTGTAGCTTTTGGACATTTTAGTGCTTTATTATATTCATAGAGCCTATTAAAGAAGGCATGTATGCTGAAAGTGTGTATTAATGGAGCTGGAATCAATACAGTTTTAATATGGACGACAATACTCTGTATAATCTCATAATAAACATTTTATCAGCTATCAGGATAGTTTTATCTGTTTTTTAATGTGGGTTTTTCCCCCCTGATTTTCGCTTCTCAGGCATTTCTGGCGCCACCATTAAGCACTATAGCTGTCCAGGCAGTATAGTTGGAGCTTGTTCAGGTTTTAAGAATTTGGGGTCTTTTACTACAAACGAAGGGGGCCATGAGAGAGTGTGTGTGCCTGCGAGGCTCTACTTAGGGCTTAATAACACAGCTCCGGATGGTGATTCGCTGCTGCCGCCCTCTGGACGGTGATTCCTTCAGATGGGACAAACACAAGAGTCCTTTGAGTTTTTTGTCTGTGAGAACAATCAACACAAACAGTTTCCACCCTTCTTTATTTATCCAGTGAAACGGTCCATCAGCTGAGAGGATCAGTTTCCCCCCATCATGATCAGACAGCAGATCTGTAACAGGACACTTTATTTACTGTCTTTATCACATGAATCCATATTTATTATGACAGGCGCCGTGGTTTGATTTGATCAATTGATGGTGTTATGTGAAGTGTGAGAGACAAAGACATACACTAACAAACAGTGTGGCAGTTTAGTTTTTATATGCTTGCATAAAACTATAAAACAAATGGCTATGGTTTGACAAATGACTACACTAGAGCTGCAACAATTAATCGATTAGTTGTCAACTATTAAATTAATCGTCAAATATTTTGATAATCAATTAATCGATTTGAGTTTGTTTTTGGCTACATTTTGTTTAATTACTTTTTTATTTTTACTCATTATCATTCTTTGTCATGTATTATGATAAATGTATTTTTGTATGTGTGTATATGTATTTATGTGTAAATATATGTGTATGTATATGTATGTGTGTATGTGTATATGAAACTATTTTTCTGTCGGTAAGGCAATACACTCTTCTGTGAACTATAAAATGTGTAATATATGAGAGATTGTTTATTACAATTGTATAATTATAATTCTTATACTTTGTATGACCTCTCATGTGGAGATTTGTGTTTTACAAGTTTTAGTTGTTAAAAGCACAATAAAAACAGTGTTGAAAAAAAAGAAGAAGAAAAAATATTTTATTGATCCTCAGGAGGAAATTGTGACTTTACCGTTGCTCTTAGCCTATATATATATATAATCATAAAGTAATGTAAGAAAATAGAAATAAAGCAGTAAGTAACATGTAGATTACGTAGGCTAAATAATGCAACACTATGCTATAATACAATATATTAAGAGAAATATAAGTAAATAATACAAATGAGAAATAAGGGATTATGTACAAATATGTGCATTAAATGCATACAATATATAACAGTACAAATAAGTAAATAAAAAAATGCTGAGAAGTGGGATAAGTGTGTTAAATATAAATGCAATTATAGTATAAATACGAATTGTACAGTTGAGTTAGGCCTACACTTATTAACAATGATGATACTGAATTGTATGAACCACAAACACACCAGACTCCGTTGAGATAATCTCATTTAAAACACCAGATGAGACCTCCAACATCTCAGACATTATTACTTCACACTGAGCTGCATTAGCATGAATGCCTCTTTTTTCTGAGGTGCATGCGTGCGTGTGTCTCCTCGTAGCCTAATTGTGTTCCCTAGACAGACAGACAGACAGACAGTAGTCCGGGAAGCAGTATGTTAATGTGTCACTGAGTCGCTGCAGGGCAGGGGGGAGGGGGGGATCATAATGATGAGATGAGATGTGTGTGTGTGTGGGTGTGTGCGTGTGTGTGGGTGTGAGTGTGTGTATGCGTGTGTATGCGTGTGTGTGTGTCTGTGTCATTGTCCCATGCAGGATCCCCCACTGGCGCCGCGTAAAGAGCGCAACAGCAAAGCGCAAACGGTTCAGAGGACTGCGCCACTTCTTTAAGGCAGTCTGGAAGCAATCAGTCAGTCAGGGGAAAAGGTCTGTCACAGGGTTTGTGGAAGTGGCTGCTGCAGACACACATTGTCCCCTCCCCTCTCTTTCTCTCTCTTTCTCTCTACATCTCCCTGCCCTTCCTTTTGTGTGTGTGTGTGTGTGTGTGACTGTTCTCCAGACTCCAGGAAGTAGCCAATTTTATCTAACCGTTCTCCATTTCAGTCTGGCTGGAAGAGTCTGTCTGCTTTCTGGCCTGAATAAAAAAAAAGGTGCAGGACGGAGTTTTATTTAACATGTTTTAGCCACAACACTTTACTTATTTCAAACCCTAATCTAGTTTCTTAAACGATGGGTCCCTTTGGGTTTAGGGCTGGGCAATAATTCAATATGATAATTTATCATCTTTCAATGGAATCATGATGAAAGCATATATCGAGATATCATGATGCACAATTACGTTGTCTAAATTGATAATAAACACATACTAACTCAAATTTCCGATCAAGCTCAAAATCAACACAAAATGAAAGTTCCTCATAGTAACTGTGACTATATACAATGTAATGTGTCTGTGTGATACCAATGTAATGTGACTTACATAAGTAACTTTGAACAGACAAAGTGTATCTAAGCATAACCCCGGTATAACCCAACAGGAAATAGGAAAGGGGAAAGTTGACCGAGGTTCGGCCGGGTTCCAAGCTTGCTCAACTGCTATTGGAGCACAGAGCGAAAAGGGGCAGGATTTAGGATCGGTCAATTTGAACTGTAATATTAATGAAACTTCTAATTGTGCACAATAATAAAACCATGATGCAGGATGACAGAAGTGTTGTTCTGTGCAGAGCCGTTCTCCCCTACTAATAATTTACAACAGTCCCTTAAAGCCGGACCATATCATGTCACACTGTTTATATCACAATATCTTTAATATCTCTAGTTGTAGTAGGACATTATGGGCAATGTTGCAAATCAATGAGCAGCACTTCTTCATGGATTAATGGTTTAATAGGCTTTTTATATGATTTCTGCATCAATTTGATGAAGTACCTTGACTTAAATTGGCATTCCTGTCTAATTGTAATATGTGTTACTGGGATTTTTTCCCCATTAAATAAATAATCTCACAAGGTTTGATATGTGAGATGATCAACTTTCTATGAATTTGATTATTTTGAGTGAAAAATTTAATTTTGGGCTCCTGCATAAAATGTTGAATGGTCCCAGCTATAGTGTACCATGAAGCCCACCGAGCTGACTCAGAAGAGGGTAGTAAAACAGCCTTATAGCGGCAGAAGGATGATTAATATTCGAGATAGCAGTCCTGGCCTTTACTATAATTTATTGACACAGTCACTGCCTCCAGACAAGGGGTCATGCATATGCAATTAAAGGGGCTTATTCTGTCTGAACCACAGTGCTCAGAATAGGCTAAAGATGGCACACAAAGAGCTCGTCATGGCTAAGATAAGAACAATAAAAATAAGTTTAATTAAAAAGATAGAGGAGATTGTTTTGTTTTTTTCACCACTTGCACATCTGATATCATGTCAGGAAAGCGCAAAAACACCTACATTGGCAAATGTCACTGCATAATTAAAATATAAAAAAGCCAGAAGCTGAATGTGTTTAATTTTTATTGTGTTGAAAAAAGTCTACCGATGTCTCAGCGGTGGTTCCATCATAATGAAAGAGAAAGGGGATGGTGTGATGTCCAAGAACCCAGAATTACAATATTAGTTGTACATTTACACTCTTTTTAGCTGACCTTTCAGTGAATGGTTAGAGATCAAAGGTCAAGTCACATTTTTCTCTGCTCTATCTGTTTAATAGGAAGTTAATGAGTTTTATTTCTAAGTCAGAAAATGTCATCTTATTGAACAGTTTCCCCCTGAAATAATGAGCTGCCTCTAACAAAAAAGCTCATCTCCGGAGTCCACAAAGTGAAACATTACGTTGTCAAGTGAACAGAAAACATTGGTCAATGATATTACACCTCAGGGTGCAGGCAGAGATAGATAGCTACAAATCACAGACATTATCTCAACAGCAGGGGAGGGTGTCAAAAGAAAAGCAGAAGGGTAAAAAGATTTCTTTCATCATCGATTAATCGTTTGGTCTATAAAGTGTCAGAAAATAGCCTAAGGGGATGTCATCAAATTCCTTTTTTTTGTGAGATGAACACTCCAAGACCCCAATATGTTATTTTTATTATCACACAAGACAATAAAAGAAGAAAATCTTCGCAATTGAGAAGCTGGAAATAAGGAATGTTTGGTTACTTTTTCTGGTCATCGGCTAATCGTTTTTTGAGATGATTGTTTCAGCTTTTAACCCCTCATTGTTTGAATGTTCCTGTTTAAATCAATCTAAAATAAAAACCATAATAGCCAGAACATTCACTCTTTTTGCAGCAGAAAGCTAAGGCTTCTGTCATCTCATCACGTTGTACGCTCACGATGACGTCATTACTATTATCAACAAAACTATCAAAATGCTTTGGCACCAGATCTGCTCATAAAAATGATCATATATCAAAAACAATTTTTTTTTTTTAATATTTGTTCACATTTCTACTTTTAGAACATTTTTGGATCAATATGTTTTGTGTGTTTATTTAATAACATTTTATGAAAAAGCATGTCAGATTTTTTTGTATTTTTTGTATTTATGCCACAATTTCAGTACTTTTATCAAATATTATTAGGGCTGTCAAAGTTAACGCAAATTTGTTTTAACGCCACTAATTTCTTTAACGCATTAACAAAACTTGCGATTTTTAACTTTTAGTGGGCTCAGAGTGAAGATACTGGCATCATATGAAACTAGAAAACCTAAAGAATCCATTGGTACCAACCATGTCATCACAAAGGAGGTTAAATAATGCTCCAAACTGGCGCAAAATTTTGGCGAGGAAAAACTGCCATGGCCATTTTCAAAGGGGTCCCTTGACCTCTGACCTCAAGATATGTGAATGTAAATGGGTTCTATGGGTACCCACGAGTCTCCCCTTTACAGACATGCCCACTTTATGATAATCACATGCAGTTTGGGGCAAGTTATAGTCAAGTCAGCACACTGACACACTGACAGCTGTTGTTGCCTGTTGGGCTGCAGTTTGCCTTGTTATGATTTGAGCATATTTTTTATGTTAAATGCAGTACCTGTGAGGGCTTCTGGATAATATCTGTCATTGTTTTGTGTTGTTAATTGATTTCCAATAATAAATATATACATACATTTGCATAAAGCAGCATATTTCCCCACTCCCATGTTGATAAGAGTATTAAATACGTGACTAATCTCCCTTTAAGGTACATTTTGAACAGATAAAAAATGTGCGATTAATTTGTGATTAATCGTGATTAACTATGGACAATCATGCAATTCAATATTTGAATCGATTGACAATTATTATTGTTTATTGACTGACATAACCTTGTAGCTTAGGTTGTACAGATTTTAGAGATATGAAGCATTTGAAGATACTTCAAGAAATGACATCACAATAAGCAAAAATACCAATGTAGGCACTGAAGGACCATTTCTATTGCAGAGTTCAAAGGGTTAAACAAAACAGCAGTAACATGTAGCATGAAAATTAAATATATTGTAGTACCCCTATAATATAAAAACCTGGAGGAAAATAAAACATATTTAGATTATAGCAGATATTGCAATTGAAAGATTTTGATTAGTCTTTTAGATTCTTTCAGTATAATTTTTTATTTATCAGTTTTGATCATTTCAAAATGTATTGTATTTAAAAAACTAACTAAACCGAATAAGTCAATAATAAAATAATAAACACATATAAACCTTCCAGTTCAAAACTTCCGTTTCATACAACAACAGCTCAGTTAGGTGAGAGATGGAAACTGGAACAGAAACACATCGCCGCCTGCAGACAGCAGTCAATCAATAGAAAGAAACACCGTAATACAATATTAATCACTTTCAATCGATCCAAACTTTTCAAATGGATCAAACTCAGACTGATGCATTGTGATGCATCAATGCTTTTTTTACACCCCTACATACCCTATCATACATTTATGTACTTGTTAAAAATTAATATGTAGCAAACCATCGCAAGCAATTATAAAGTGCATTGAAGTGGCTGGCTAAGAGAGACATGAGTATAAGCTTTGCTGCTATACACTAAAATGTATTTTATTCATGTCTCCTTCTCTGCAAGAACATTTCTTTACCTCTTGTTTGTATATGTGGTTTTCTCTAATTTGACGGGGTTTGTTAAAACATCTTTTCAATGTGGGATTCATGTCTATGTCTAACTTTTTACCCAGTGAAGGACTCGGTATAGAACAGGTCATTTTACATTCAATTACTTTAGTCTGTTTTTTTGTTCAGGGATTCAATTTGTGACATTTTATGAAAGTAGCTGGAGGCCTCAGTGACCCAGTTCTCTTTATAGGCCATTAATGTGAAACAATTTTGAAAAGATCTGCATACGTGTCTACATATAAGAATGCCGAGGCCAAACGGATGGAATGAGATATCTCAGACTGAATGTTGAGATTGATTTTAAATGTGGTCTGGATGTTCATGGATTCCATTAAGAATGATATCTGTGTATTTGGTCACCTCTTAAATATTCCCCAGGCTTCACCATCATGCCAAAATATCTACTTGTACACAAGAAACATCAAAATGTACTTGGTAGATTGCCATGAAATGTAACAAGCACATTCATGCTCCCCAGGGGATGAACCTTTTCCATTTTTGATATCCCTCTTTATCTCCCTCTGGCAAAAATGTCAACTTTGTAAAAATGACACAGTAGGCTATAGCCCCATTACTGTTTAAGCTTTACAAATAAAAACAGTTTTTTTAACATGTTGTTGGTTCAGTTTTTGGGAATAGGCTACTTGTGGGGCTTTTGTATTTTCACCATGTTACATTCAGGGTTTTAAACCTTTGAGCTAGATGCTAACATCAGCATGCTAACATGCTCACAATGACAATGTTAACATGCTCATATGTAACAGGTAGAATGTTAACCATGTTCTCCAGCTTAGCTTAGTCTCAAAGTCAATGTTTTTTTTGAATGGGTTTTTAGTTCGATGCCAGAAATAAGTTCTGTGGTTAACACAAGTGTAATAGATTTTAACGTTTTGTTCTACAACATGTTTTTCAAGAAATATCCCACTTGTGAAATTTGAAGCTTTTACGTGTCTTAAAAAAGGCGGTTGCGAACAAGTGGCTAAATGAGACTACCAAACATCATCACGCCGAACACTAGTCCGCCTTCAGCTTAGTGGGGGTGACGTTAAAGTCACGCAACCATGGTGTAGTTTGTTTATAGCCTAACGTTAGCTTTTTACTTCGGGCAATTGAATTTATGCTTCAAAAACCATAAAAGTGGTGTTCATTCGTGATTCGTGAAAAGTATCACAAACGTTTGTTTGCCAAAGAGCTTATTTTTCTGCAGTAATCCAAAATCCAATGCAAAAATCCCATTGGCTTTTTTTTGAGGGAACCAGGCAATGCTAACTTCCTGGTTGGCCTGCAAAAATACACCATCCCAGCAGCCCACTATAGTTTGACGGATAGCCTATTGGACAAATATAATTTTATGTTAGCACTAGATTGAAAGTTAGAGGGTCACCAAATTACAGCTCATCCTAATGGAAACATGAATGTTGATCCAATAGTTGTTGGGATATCTCACTCAAAACCACAAATGTCAACCTAATGATGGCGCTAAGAAAAGCATAGGATATCTCTTCTGGGAACCATGAATGTCCGTACAAAAAATAGTTTCATAGTTAATAATGCCAATCCATCCAGTAGATGATGATTTCACAAGATAAGTGAAAACTCTGACCTGCTGGTGGTGCTACATGTAAAGTCAGGGGGTCACCAAAGTCAGTAGGATTCATGCTCTGTGGACAATGAACAAAATTTAATGGCAAGCTATCCAATAGTTGTTGAGATATTTCAGTTAGTCACTTTAAGCAGCTTCACGGAAAAAGGTCAACGACTGGTGACATAAAGTATTTGAGCAAAGTAACTCAACAACTAAAAAATAGAAAATAGTGTAAAATATAAAAATGAGAACAGCTTCAGTAAAAGTATGTGACTGTTTATTGTTCACTTTCTGTAACCTGTGACTACTAAACTTAGGTTCTTAGATATCTTACAGACATCAAGAGCACAATACAGCCTGTCTGTCTCTTCTTTCTATCTATTTTCCATTGAAGGCCCAGCCCATTGAAACTCTGTTTTCATTCCACTGAAGATTTGTAGGAAGGAATGACGTTATCTGTGTTTATTTTTATATTTCTATCTAACTCTCGGTGCTGTTCTCATGCTTTGAACGAGCTTCCCCCTTGCTGTGACCTAATCCTAAAACCATTGAGCCTAACGACCTTCCATCGTTACCATGGTAATCTGTCATATTAATGAGCTCCGTGTCACTAGGGGCTACCAGTACTTAGTACAGAGCCACTTCAGCAAACTGGTCTCCAGTGCCCTACTTTTTACATCACTCAATAGACGCTGATCTGGGTGTGACCTCTGCATCTGGACCCACGCTGCAACACAACCTCACCTAGACCTTGAGGAAAATGTACCAGCCTGTAAAAAAAAACATGAACTACCCATCCCAGAATCCCCTGCCCCATCCATCTTCCTGCTGTCACCTGAAACGGGAGCCCATGGTAAGGTGACCCCCACACCATGATGGAACAAGGAGGGCCATGTCACTTTGTGAAAACCTCCCCTCAACCATCTGGCACTGCGATAATAGAGCTGGAAGCAGGTGAGCGTCGGTGCAGAGAGTCTGGATAATTTGTCCTCGAGCGCGCTGCCTCACTGTAACCTACCGACGACCCCGCGTTGAAAATGGGCCATTCTTTGCATCAAATTGCATCCATTATATTGTCCTTGAGAATGAGAGAATTTCAGGCATGAAAATCAATACAATAGAGACGAAAGGCATGAAATTCTCTCGGGAAGTGGGAGCTCCGGCGACACAGTGGGTGCCATTGTGCCATCAACTTTTCCCCCCCAAATTGGTTTCATGCCTCTGTTTCTGCTGCCTCTGCAGCTATGACCACAACAGGCAACAATGAGACATGAGAGACACAAGCAACGCCAACGTTTATCGATATTCTGTGACGCAGATAGAAACAGAATATGATTTTTCTTTTGTGTTGTTTGCTGTGCAGAAGTAAGAAAGCAATGAAGCTGAAATGTGCCAAGGATGAAGTCTGGTTACTCTACCTGAGTCAGTCAACATGTCAATATCTTCCAGATGACTTCAACATTAAACAGAACGAAGCTGTCTACAGTAGTGTGTAACCAGTACGTGTTATCAGTAAGATCAGTGTGAGAAATAAGCTTTATAAGCTTTAGTAACTTTAAGGATTGGACCAGCTTCAGAAGAATTTAGGATCGTCGGGAGCCAAGAGGCCCCGACTCTCCAAGTCGACAGTCTGGGGACGTCGGTGTGCGTCTGTCGGCCTAGGGTTGAAGTCTGGAGATTGACTTGGCCAGTCTAAAACCTTCCACTTCTTTCCCCTGATGAACTCCTTGGTTGTTTTGGCAGTGTCTTTTGGGTTGTCTCCCTAACAGTTTGGTTGCATCTCTCTTTAAATTGGCAGACAAAATGTTTCTGTAGACTTCTGAGTTCATTTTGCTGCTGCCATCATGTGTTACATCATCAGTGAAGATCAATGAGCCCGTCCCAGAAGAAGCCATGCAAGCCCAAGCCATGACATTACCTCCACCGTGTTTCACAGATGAGCTTGTGTGTTTGGGATCATGAGCAGATCCTTTCTTTCTCCACAAGTTAGCCTTTCCATCACTTTGGTAAAGGTTCATCTTTGTCTCATCAGTCCATAAAACTTTGTCCCACAACTTCTGAGCCTCTGTCTCTGTACTTTTTTGCATCTTCTGGTGTAGCCTCTGTACTTTTGTTCCCGAAGTCTTCTGCGAACGGTGGATTGTTATACCTTCACTCTTGCCCTCTGGAGGTTGTTGGTGATGTCACTGAAAGTTGTTTTAGGGTTTTTCTTTACAGCTCTCACAATGTTTCTGTCATCAACTGCTGATGTTTTCCTTGGTCTACCAGTTCGACGTCTGTTGCTCAGTACACCAGTGGTTTCTTTCTTCTTCAGGACATTCCAAATGGTTGTACTGGCTATGGCCAATGTTTGTGCAATGGCTCCGATTGATTTTCCATTTCCTCTCAGCTTCAAAATTGCTGGCTTTTCTCCCATAAACTATAAATGCAGTCTGCACAGGCAAAACCCAAAGCTGAAACTGAGAGTAGACATTGTTTGAATAATCAATGTAATAGAAAAAAATGGGTGGGTTCAAACAAACGATGCTATCTTCTAAGTTGTGTAACAGATCTAGATGTAAAGACCGGTAAATAGAAGCTGAAATCCTGATCTCTTGTCTGATATTCATCTTTTGATGTCAAACCCAAATGTTTTCAGTGTACAGCAAAAATAAAGGAATTGGCCTCGCTGTTCCAATAGTTTGAGGGGTCTGTATCTTACGAAAAGCTATTCCTAATTTTTTGTGCATTTCTGTACAAATGTCTAACAACACGTGTCAGTTTCCGCTCATGACACGCATAATGTATTTTCAATATAAACTTCTGTCTTAACAGAAAACAACTTGTTTAGGCAACAAAACTACTTAGTTAGGTTTAGGAAAAGATCGTGGTTTGGGTTAAAGCAACTCCTAAAGTGGCGTAGTAGGTTGTGAGCCTGGTAGATGGCTCAGGGCGTTTGACCTTTTCTCTATCCAGAAGCAGTCATCGATGGAGGGAGGAGAGAGGAGATGGAGGAGGAGCCCACTCGGTAGGGAGGCAGCATGTCCCGTGTCTGGACTGTTGAGTAGGTTTTTTTTTTTGCTTTTTTTTTTTTTTAAAACAAATGAAATAAAATAAAATATGAATAAAACAGAATAAAATAAAACTGGATAAAATAGAAGTGGCGTAACCAAAGTACTGAAGTTATGTGACAACAAACAGCGGTCTCCTGGGTGATCACCCGTCCACACCGACCTTTTGACTTTGCTGAATAACCATGTGACACTTGCTTTGATTTCATATTTTTATTTAAACTCCTATTTCCAAAGTAATATTCGCCACAAAATGACAGCTGTTGTCATATTATAATGTAATAATATAAAGCCAGTTTCCCACCTTGGAAGAATCAAAGTATAGTACCACCGTTTGTCTTTCAGAAGAAGTAGTCATTTCAGTACTACCACCATTTACATTTTGGGGGGGGGCTGAATGTGTAAAAAAAACAATATACATGAAAATAAATAATTTAATACAAAGTCTCGAGTTAAACATGCAAATAAAGTGACAAATCAAAGAGACAAGTGTAATTATGCACAATAGGACAAGGAGGTTTAATGCCTTGTCCTAGTTGATGCACTTAAAGACTGGGTAAAGTCAAATAAACGGGCTGGAAGCAACAATGAAATCACATGAATAAGAGCGATGTAGGGCGCTAATACTACCCAGGGACTTAAATGAAGCATTAATTATACCGTAATTCAATGTGGGTTATTGGAGGTGGCCACCAAGCAACTGTGGTGGACTCAAATCTGAAAACCATGCATGTTACAACAAAACAGAGGACTTTCTGTTGGAGATCACTCTCTCTCTTTCTCTGACCTTTTTTTTTTATTTCACAAACACAAATCTTTTATACAAACCCATTGTATCCACAGAACAATGTTGGTCAAAATAAAACGCTAATTATGAGATACTTAAAACTCAATATCATATAAGTTATTCCTAAATGTATGTTTTCCAAGTCTTTGAATATGGAGTTGGTATTATTTCTTAGCATTCGGTGCAGCGGTAGATGAACCAGAGCGGTGTAACACTTACACGTGTTTCAATTGACCTTTTCTTTGTAAGCAAGAAAAAAACAAAACAACATAGGATTATCCATCGCCAGCGTCCTGAGCTCCTCACAATAACGGGACGTTTTACAGAACTCGGCATGTGATGTGGAACCAAGTGAAGTTGCTCAGGTGTCGAGTCGGTGCTCCCTACAGGACTGAGTGTACGTGAGCGAGCGCTACTGTGTGAACTGTTAACCAGCACGGATGAAGCTTCACGGTGTCAAAGCAGAGGAACTATTATCATATAAGGAAAGAAAAGAGGTTGTGCTGCATAAAAAGAAAGTCTGTACAAGGTCGAGGCACTTTCAAAGCAGCGTGCACATAGCGTACCCACCCAAACACACACACACACGCGCACACACACACACACACCGTCAGTCTTGAACGGGGATGAAGACACACGTAGGTCCGCTGCAGCAGGTTGTTTCAGCCAGAGTCCATGCTGAACAGCTCGATGCCGTGCGGGCTCCAGTGGAGGCCGACTCCAGAGTTGAAGACCAGGGACCAGACGTAGGGGATGAAGAAGTCCTCCGGCTGGTCCTCCTCCACGTACTTAAACTTGAGCTCCGGAAACTTCTATTCACACAAAAAGAGGAGCAAGAGATGGAAAAGAAAATTGGTAGGATTCACAAGCGAGTAATGTGGTAACATTGATGACATTTTATGAAGAAAATTTCTAAATGGGAATATACAAAATCTCTTCTGGAAACACCGGCTCCACTTTGAGAAAATGAACATGGTGACACTCATTTAATACTCGTAGTTACAATTGCCAACGGTAAAATTAACCCTCCCTAAGTCCCGCCCCTTTTCGCTCTGTGCTCCTGTAACAGCCAAGCAAGCTTAGAACCCGGCAGAACCTCGGTTCACTTTTCTCTATCCTGATACATTGTTCCAATCTTCACGGACACATTAAGCCTGGTTTATGGTCGCTGTAGTGAAGCCGGCCCGAGGTGCACATGCCAGAAAATTACGTCATTGCGGTTTTCGGAAGGTGCACGACGGTACCGCAAATTGTCGCGGCGCTTGGTCGAGCACCTCTGAATTTTTTTGTAACTACGTGCCCACTGCGGGCGTCTTTCATTTCAACATGGACGCCTTTGAGGGAAGACTGGCCGAGCAGGTTGGCCTGTACAGACATCTCTACGACTGTTCACTGAGAGACCACAGGGACAGTCACATGACATTAAATACTTGGAAAGAAATAGGCAACACACTGGAGAAAGAACAGGCTTTTTGCCGCAGGCTGTGAAAGAATAATGGAGATCGTTTTGTAAAAGCTAAAAAATAAAAAGGTCTCATGGAAAGAGTGGAGACCCGAGGGGAAGCACCGAGAGACGGAAAGTCATTTTGACTTGGAGGTAAGCGACAGGAATGACTACACTACACAAATGCAATGTTGGGCGGTATGTTGGAGTTTAGTATTTACTACTGTTGCCAGGTAGCCTACTTTCCTTTCCGGTACCCCTCGTTGACTTCTTGCTTATCCACAGAATATTTTGTTTGTATGCCTCCTGGCGTTTCGGAGCATATTGCAACGAACAACGTGCTGAGCAT